>NC_069144.1:31347279-31489339 GCF_943734635.1 Anopheles cruzii | reverse complement strand
TTGTGAACAAAATCAAGTTATGTTTCGGCAATCGGTAAAAAAATTTCATCCTTCACGCCCAGGAATTTTTAAGACTCGTACCGTCGAGCGTGGGGAATGCTTTACATGACTTGTAGTAGAAGTAATGAGATTCTTGTTTGAAAAGAAGTATTCAGTATTTAATCATCTAAAATATGCATATTTGTTTAGTGATTTTTTCTTGATTTTATCTTGATTAAAGAAGAGTATTTCTTCTTTTTGTATGTACTTCATTGTAATGGATCTAACTCTCTGAAAACTCTCAGAAACAATCGTTTTCTTCTAGTTATGAGATTCTGCTCAAACTTTATCGACTTTGGTATTTGAGGTCGAGCATAGCTTGCAAACGGCAGACGAGAGAGGGAAGACCACATCGTCAAAACTCACGTCAGACACGGAAATGACATGTCGAGGAAATTGGCTTTGCACTGTGCCTACACCATTAATTCAATTGATGATAAAATGATGCCATAGGTTAATATTACTAGTTTAATATGAAATACATTGGACGTCGAAGTTCAAATGACACTTATTTCTTTTCACGTTGTCAATTGATCTCTAATCACCAGTCAATGGCATCTAACTATCGCCCTATGTTCAATAAACGAGTTCATGGAACCTAGAATGTTAGAATTATGGAAAGGTCAACAGTACACATCCTGCTCTTGGCATGGGTCGTCACCCGCACTGTGTAATATTTTTCAAACATCACCTTCGAAAAGATATAGAATCTAAGGGAGGAAAATGTGTCATATCGATGCATTGTAATGTTAATTGAAACGAGATTATGATCTATCAAGTACATTAAAGAAACAATTAATGATAGAAGTAAGGCCAAAACCACAAATTAGTCTTATAAAATTCAGTATTATTAAGACTTGGACTCCGCTTTAATTCTTCGATAATAAACAAAACGTAAGTTCTATACTGTTTTCACCACGTTTGGTTTATTACTATTACCCAGGAAAAAACTGTTCTGTCTATTGGTGAAATAGATCCCCCGACTGTTTACCAGTCTCACTGAATATTATTAAACGATACGCCCAAAGCAGCCACAACCAACAACATCGTCCTCTGCTGCGGCCGATATCAGCTGGCAACTTTCGAATCAGCAAATTTATATTCCACTCTCCAGTAATCCTACATAATGCCGGTCGGTCGGACGGTTGCTCGGCTGCCTATTGAACCATGCAGAGCAGTGCAAGCACTGGGATATCAAACCATTGCAAACAAGCCAAACAACGACCTGCAGGATAATGCTTCCAGGGTGTTGGTTTGTTCTTACCGCGTTTTTTACTGCCGTCTGGCCGTGTTGATATCACTTCGTAGCATCGGTTAGCGGCTGCCAGCAGTCTCTTACGGTTAAAGTTTTTTCATGCGGTACACCAAAGCTAAGAGATGGGATTTTGTGAAACAAGAATAAAGCTTTCGCTATCAATTGAAAATGGGCCGAAATATATTTAACCCATGTGTGTGTTTAGCTCATATGTGCCAACGATCAGAATAGCCGTCCTTACGGATTAAAGAATAGGAAACGCGAAGGTGCTAACAGTTGAAGCATCTTGATTTAGCCAACCGCATTCATCCTAAGAGCGAATCGCGAGATTAGTCTTATTTTTCGGAGCAGCACGGAAGCTTTCACCGAAGCCACGCATCCAACGCAGTTCGCCCAGATTTACCATTCAAAGCAACCTTGTGCCGTTCAAAATCCTGCCGAGCCCTTTTCTATCAGTGGAGCGTACCACTGTCCACGAGTTTCGTGTTCGTTGTGTACGAAAATTGAAACACACTTCAGCACAGTTTCCGTGTCGCAACGTTCTGATCGGAGCTTAGGAGCGTATCCCGAGGTATCTATTGCATTAACTACCCCGCAAGGACTCATTTCAAGGACCTTGTCATCAGCAGCGTAGACACCATAACGACGATGGCCACGAGTACGCGGTTCTGGAATCGCCACCTCCATCTCCGAGTCCACGCGGTCGTCTTCGGTGCACAAGAACTCGCCTGTCGCACACGATACTGAGATATTGGCAACCGCTCGATTTCCGAATGGAGATCAATTTATTTTTATCGCTTTGATGAGCAGAAAACGGTGCTTCGGTGAGAGAACCGGAACGAGCAGAAACCGAAAATCTTTCTACACTCGACTAAGCCTGAGCTGCCCTAGGATGCCCCATGAAATATGCATTTCTAGTGGAAACGGTTATTCCTGTAGAGTATTGTGAAAGTCTTCCCCGTCGCAGCCACTCATCGATGATGATGGCAACGTGGTCAGAATTCAATCAAAGAGTCTCAGTCTTCGTCCCGGTTACCAAAGCCAAGCGCGGATGCGCTTAGGCGACCCTGCTTGCGCCAGGAGCGTGCTTTGAGCTTAGATCCCCAGTACGTTCACAGCACCGGAAAGGGGAACGAAAGACCACGTTGGGCATTAATAAGGCAACCCGTGGACCACCTAAGTCGTATGCAAAGGAAATATTAGTTGAATATTGACAAACGTAAAACGTTTGCATAAATTTCTCGAAACACAAACAAAAATAGTAATTAAAGAACATTAAAGAACAAAAATGCATTTGTTAAAAAAAACTTAAATAATGTATAATATTTAACAATATATTATTAAAATACTTCAAAACTAATTTGGCTAATTTTTAACTGTTTTATAGTGCAACTACTCTGTATTGAATACATTTACAACAAGACAGGTAAAGTCTCAATCATAACACCCTCTATATGCGCCCCAGTGCTTGTGGGAAGGCACATCGAATAAACAACGAAACTTTGTCAAATTTCAAAAAACACGAACCCTGAAAATCTCGGGAAAACAGTTTCTAGGCGGCCTCGTCCTGGATTGGTTTGTACATCAATGCATATTGAACACACTTTTTCCATCCGGCGTCAGACAAAAACAGGCAGACACAAGCCATGGTGTACCATCCATTTGAACACGAAACTGCCCTACAGCATGTAAAATGCATGCACTGCGTTTGTTGGGGTTTGAATGCTTCCGACAGAAAAGATGAAGCTTAAAATAAGGCTAGGCTCACGCTCGTAGCCACCAACCACTTTCCAAATGTGCTAGGACCAAGCGAACCTCCACAAGGAGAATATCAGAAATGCAGACGAGGCAGTAGGAGAGTGTAAAGAATGCTCACGTTAGCAGAACACGACTATGCCGTTTAAAGAAAAAGAATTCCGAGTCGTTAAAATAGAAAAAAAATTACGAAACTTACTTTACTTTACGTTGCTAGTTACTTCAATGTTTACTTCGATCCTCCATGTCATTTCTCTCTAAGGGTTCTTTGCGTTGTTGCATCTACGCTGACGAATTTGTAATTGGGAAAAGTGGTGATGTACGAGTATGCTTTGACAAATGCATCGAATCATAGACGAAGCTTTCGAAGCTTTCATATATTGTGTACTGTACGATAAATGAGTTGTTGAATGAACATAATTTTAAATTATTGTACAATTAACCCCCGCTGATAGAGCAGTCGGTAACGCTCTTCGCTGTCAGCGCAGCTGGCCTGGGTTCGAATCCCGGGATCGGTTGTCATTCAACCGGCCATGGTTTCGATTCCCGATACCGGCGTGACAGAGGGGGGTTGGCGCGGGGCTAACAATCCCGTCCGTAAAAATTAAATGTTACAGAAGAGCATCAGAGAGATTAACATTAGTCTTTGGTGCAGGCCAAGACTGCTCAGCGGTTGTAGCGCCAAAAGAAGAAGTACAATTATTTACAACTATTGTACGGGTGATTACTCAGGGTGCGGCCTCAGACAATTGCTCGTTGGAAACGATGGTACTGTCAAACTTACTCATAAACAAAGACGCAAATGCTTCACATTTGTCACTAGCTGACGTGAAATGACAAACACCAGAGTACATAGAAACAGGCAAACGGTTACACTTACGTTTAGAGTCTACGTAACGCCAGAAATATTTAGGGTTGGATGAAATAGAACTCTGAATGCGCGTTAAATACCTAGCGTACAATTTTTTGTTCAAAGCCTTAAAGCGCGTACTGTGTTTCAAAAAATTCAAACGATTAACTGATGAGCGCAGACGCCTAAAGCGTTTGTAATGCCTGGCCCTAATCTTCTTTAGATATACTAATCGTAATGTAGACCACGGTTCTGTCGGGGGCGCATTAACGGTACGGTATCATGGAAAAAGCCATTCATTGTGTCGCAGAACAACTTTACGTTCACATTGATATCAGATGAGCACAGAAGAAGACACCAGTCCGTGGCCATGATGAGGGAATGTAGTCGAGCGAAATCGGCCCGCCGAAAATCAAAGTAAGCCTGCAACGGTTCGGCTTCGAGACTTGCAGCTTGGCGGGGTAATTCGGGTAGCACTATACAGATCTCCAGCGCTGGATGGAACCGATCCACGGGCGTGAGGGCCTCTACCGACTCGTGAACCACTATACGCTGATCGAGTTCTGAGTCAACGAACACCAGATCAAGGCAACGTCCAAGGATATTGCCAATCTTGTTCAGCTGACGAAGTCCGTGGAAGTTAACGGTATCCACGAAGACGGCAGCAGCACCAGACGCCGGTGCACTCTGCACACCCAGTTCGTCCCAGTCGATCGCAGGCTGGTTAAAATCTCCCAGTAGCAAAACGTGATCGCAAGGGTCCATGTGACGTAATGCCCCCGCGAGATCCTGTTGTAATTGCTGCAGCGTGGGAACGTCGTGGCTGAGATCGGGAGGCACATAAATGGTTCCAACATAGAGCGCGTGACGATTCATCTGCACCCGAATCCAGATCTGCTCGTAGGCACGCTCACCGGAGGAATCCACCATACGGCAATCGATGCCGCGACGAACTGCAAGCGCCACGCCGCCTCCACGTGATCGCCCAGTCAACGCGCGGGAACGGTCGCAGCGATGCACATCGAACGATTCACCGAAAGCAGCGGAAGGCACAGATGCATCCAAAATCACGCATGCTGATGCGATCATGATTGTACTCGTAATACATTCTAGCCGTTATCTTCCAGCCGGATAACATGTACATGGTCTTGAAGTTTGTAATCGCAACAATCAAACAATCATGCGCAAACAAAGTTCGTCTAAATATTTGGTAGCTTAATCAAAGTAAGCGCATTGTCAAGTGTTTATTTAAAGAACGATTCATGATGGTTGGAAGTAGATATTATGTTACGAATCGCACATTGTCTGCACATTCCTCGTTACTCATTTACTAAGTTTATAACTCATTATTTACCTTGTCTTGGCATTATTCAAACACGAGACAACCTGTTCCTGGAAAGAACCTATTCCTAAATCCAACATTCTATAAATTATGATTAATATCACCTACATCGTACCTGAATGGCTGGTCATAAAACCAACGCTCGAAGTTTAACATTTCTTCGATTTCTCTATTGATAGTATCGAAAAAAGCCAAATCTACAAAGGGACAATCGAAATCGGTGGTCGTATAATTTTAAAAACCATTGCGAACCGTTGTAGCGAAGTATTTCAAACATCACATTCATACCCCCCGGTTTGGTTACCATTTTCCCTCGGAAATGTTCCAATAATGCTGCTCGAATCTGATGCATCGCGCGCGCAAATTGTTTTGACAGTCCGTCGTCCCATTTCGAGCAGTCGAAACGCACATACAAACACATATTTTTCATCCGAGCAGCGAAGCTCAAGCAAAGAGGCGACCATTTTTCATCCTCACACAAGACGCAGGGTTTTTAGCAATTCTGCCCGCGACGGAAGGTTCGTTATCATTTCGTTCGTTAGTTGTTGGACCGGGTGGTGCGTGGTGTGTGTTCGATCGGCGAAGCTGGCGTTGTTTAGTGCATTTTAAACGGAGGCTGTGTGTGCAATGTGTTATCGTCCTTCCTCCCGTACCATCCGTTTGCGATAGAGCCGATTTTATGAAGTTTTTTTTCGTTCCGCCCGCGTTTTCTTTCATCTTTGCGTACCGAGCGACGTCGTGTCGTTTCACTACGGACGCAATGTTATTATGATGTGAGTGTATCCAATTGATTGGCGCGCCGTCTGCAGTTGGCGAGCGGAGGAATTTTGCTACCAGCTTTTCCCTCCGGATAAAACACGATTAAGGTACGCGAACCGTGGCTCTCGGGTTTCGATTGGTTGGTGCGCGCGTTAGATGATGGAAAGGGGCAGCGAAGATATTTTCCTTTCCGTGTTCGACGGGCCTCTGCTTCCTCATATGTCAAAACATTATCGATCTTTGTCGTCGTTACGGATATGTTCGCCAGAATATTCGCTCTGTGATGCCCAGGAACTAAGCAGCAGCAACCACCGCTTCTGTGTTCTAAAGGGCGTATTTTTGGAATAGCAAAAAGTGAGAAAGCCACTAGCGCCCGTAGAAACGTCGTAGTTTATTTTTTGCCTCTTCCGAACTTCCGCTACTTGTAGCAACGACAAACCGTCCGTGCATACCACTACATATCTCACACACACACTAAGACGGAGCGAGTGCTGCGCTGGGCAAAGTTGTGTATTGTGATTGGCCGTGCGTGAATGTGATTTGTGTTTGCAGGCGCGCGCGCACTCATTTGTGTGCGTGTGTGTGTGTGTAGGTTTGTTGCGTTGACTGTGTTAAAGCGCACCAATCATAAATAAATACAGCACAAAATCGAGAAACGCTCGTGAACCGAGTTAGACTGGACTTCCCTAGTAGCAGCGGACCTAACTCCAGGAATGCCTAGCGTAGCGCTCGCGGATACCACCTGATAACAACGAAGGACTCGACTGATAGAGACTTAGTTCCGTTTCGTAAAGTGAAAAAAGTGCAATTCTCGGTTTGCTCGGATGTAAGCAAATTTGGCATTTGAGTTGTTCGCCCGCTTGGTATCATGTTTTATCTCTAGAGAAACTGACTGTTCCACTGACTGCATTTGGCAGAATGTCGAAAATCAGCTTGCGTTTGTCGTATCGCGTGTACAATGAGCGGGCCAGCGAGCGTGATTAGAAGAACCGTGGGCAGTGCAATACGTGGCTCGTACGCAACCAAACCGCAACCGTCAATGTACCGTTGGAATCCATCGTGACAGTTTCCACTTTAATCGTACCTTTTTCTTCGCCTTCTTTTCCGTGCACCACCCGGCCGCATCGCTAGGATAACACGGAAACAGGTACTGGTCGCTCCGGGCCGGATCGGAATCCCGGCTTCCGTCTAGAAGGGCAGATGTTTACCACTTTTATCGGTTTAATTGGTAAGTTTGACAGCACGGCGAGTGTGAAGATGTTCAAAACTTTATCTGTTTCACACACGCACGCACGAACGTCGCGAATTACAGTGCCACCCTTCAGAAACGGGTCTGCCCTTGGCATTGAACCGTTGCAATGTGTTGCTTCGCTGTTCTTTTTTCATGTTTTGTTGCACGGGTTAACCGTTTGGAAGCAAATTAACTTAGATGGCGTGGCATATTCCACTTTAAATTTATTAAGCGGGGCCATTGATCTGATTCATGTTGAGTTTGGTAATTCTTTATTCTCATCACATTTTACTTTTCCATTAGCCCTGTTGACGGTTTTGCGCCTAGTGAACACAGAACATTTTTAGCGGAAGCTAACGGATAGGTCAAAACTTTTTACCTTTTTGCCTTTAATTTTGCAGATATTCAATCATGGTGGGAGGTGCCCTGCATCGCACACTTTTGCTCGCTGTTCAGTACCACCTTTGAGCTACCGGTGTTTGACATCGAGGTAATACGCGGGGCGAGTAGGAAGGGTAAATGTTCGTAAAGTGGGAGAAAATTAATAAAGCTTTTCTCCCGAAAAGGACCTCGAAGAGGCACTGCTTACAGATACCGATGCCGAGGGACAAGTAGAGCCAAAAGTGTATATCGCGCGCTTACTGCCAGATCTGATTGTAGCGCTACTGAAAGGATGTGACACACTTGCTCCGATCGTAGCGCACATCAGCCCGAGCAATTATCAGATGTTCCTGAGACGCTTATTCAGACAAAAATGCCAGGTACCCGTCCCGTCTGTTGTGCATCGATCTCATCGAATAATTTGTATGCTGTCCATCTTCTATATTTTGTAGGAACATAGAGTTGAAAATCCGTTCAATACGGATACGGATTTTGAGAAGTTGCCGCTCCGCACTAAGATCCTGATTTTGAAATATTTGTGCGAATTTCGACTTGATTCCGATGATGTTTCTTCGTTTTCTCTGTACGAACCAAACAGTATTCGCCTAGAACCGCTTGGGTAAGTATAATGCCCTTACAATTGACAACTCCTTCCTACATTAACAGACATTATCGGGGGGGATTGTCATTTTTCACCAATAGATACGATCGTAACGGGTCCTCCTATTGGCATTTTTTCGGTACACGGCTGTACCGGGAAGACTACGTCCACGGGAAACATAAACCGGGAAGTACCAAGCCAACCGTCTGGCAGGTAATCTGCTTCTCGGAAGAAGATTGGCGCAATCTCGCACACAAGTTTGAAAACTCCACAGACCGCAAGGAACGAGCCCTACACGCACTATTGGTAGAAAACTTTTTGCCATACATTCCGAAGCTGTTTCGTGACAAGGAGAGAGTACGAAGAGTTAAGTAAGTGAAGCAAAGAAGTTAAAAAATGGTTGTTCAGGTAAAGTTATGTGCATTTCTATCCATATATGCCTACAGACTTTTGGAGCGAAAAACTTCATCAAGGCTAAGACTCAAACGTGAAGAAAGAATCCTTCGTCAACAGCAACAAGTACAACCAACCGAACGCGAAACTGAACAACCCGGCCCGTCGGAAGTACCAGAGGAAGAAAATCCATCAAGAAGTCAACAGCTTGCCGAAGCACGCGCCAAGCGGGCCGAACGACGGTTAGAAGCAAAGCACTAACATCATAATTGAAACCAACATTTCAGACAAAAAACGAAGGCAACATAAAAAGGGCTACAAAATATCGGAAACATGATCATTTCCGCCTTACAGTGACAGAAGGAATCGGAACAGTAGTGGCAGAATTGGCGTATCATTTGTTCAACAATAACAAACTTTCATGATATCCTACCATGACCATCCATCGGCCAAAGAAACAATTCACAAATACGGACATCCCTCATACCAACGACAGTGCATAGAAAGCGATCGTCAAGTGTCATCCCACGCCGCCGTCGCTCGGAAAGAGAGAAATGTTTGTGGATGAATAGAACGATGAATTGCTTTAGTTTCGTTTTGCTTTCTCTCGTCTGGGCTTTGCTTGCTTCTTATGTATGTATGCATGTTGTGTTTTTTTTATTATTTAACATTTTCTTCTAAGAACACGACATTCTTTTTTAACACATGGAAAAGTTTCATTTTAACAGCTTTATTATTAACAAACGCCTTTCATTGCACATAATTTGCTGGAAGTTAACCAAACATTAAGAATATGGCAAGATGGCGATGCCTACATACATTGGTTTTTGAATCTAGTGCTCTCATCAGGTCCGTTTTTGTTCCTTAGTTGCGTCGCAATGTTACTTGCTACTGGGCAATTTCTGTCAATAACAGTAACGTTTCATTAGTAGGCAGAGAACGCGGGTACCACATTCAGCCAACCGTGCACTGTTAATGATAAACATAATGAAACTTTTTGATATATTTGGTATTAGGGTATTTTTACCTTCAAATTTAACGACATGTTGTTTATTAATTACATCTTTTTATCTCTCTTTCCATTCCAGATCACGATCCAATTCCGTCACAAGTATAGTTACGACACATGCTAGCTCATCAGAGCCACCTCTGACGCCTGATTTTATTTTTCAGCCAAAAGAAAACGCATTCCGTAAAGAAATTTCTACATACCCTTACCTTCACACTACTAATTTGAGAGGTTCCACTTCTCCGTCAGTAGGTTCGCACTTGCTAAAACAGGGCGAAGAGGAAGAAGACCACTTGCAAGATACTATTAGCGGCAGCAACAGCGGTCCTGCCAGAGACGCGAACCGTTCACCGTCCTGCGTCAGCCGTGAATCTATTGATTCTGCAAGTAGTTATCGGAACAGCACTGGCAGCAGCAGTACCTTTGTGTCGGGAGAAAACACGGTGCATGTACAGAGCCTAAGTGATTCGTTTTTCATTGCAAACCGCCACGACAGCGACGACGACGACGACGATAGTGAGAGCTTGGATAACATTGAAGCTGAGAATAACATCAACACTAGTAACACTATTAACCACTGGCGAACTGCGGCAGAATCGCTCATAGAGATCAAAGCCCCACACGCCGACAAACCACAACCAATTGATTCGAGCAAAAAACAGCAGCACCAAGTGCGGCGCGTATGTGCTACCGAATTGGAAAGCCTTCTTCGTTTGAACCATAATATGGCACCAACAGCTACGAAACTGCCCGGACGGCAGACCAATAACTCACTTTCGTCTGTAACTGGACCCGTGATACTTCCATTTGCCGACGGTGGTATGCAGAAGGGTAGTTCAGCGGGCAGCGGCAATCACAATAACAACAACAGCAACGGGTCGACACCCGGCAGTGGGAAAAGTGGAATAGAATCGGCAACAAACAACAACGGTGGACGGAAAGGCAAGAAAGGAGCAAAATCGGCACAGCATGTGTAAGTATCTTTCAGTAGGCGGTGCAGTAGGATTATCTTTGGTTATCATCACAAAAGTGATGTGATCGTCTGCTAAACTGTTGGTTATGGTTTGCTTAATATTGCCGTGTTAGAAGGTCTTACTCGGAAACATAAGTTTCGTTAGTTTGATTTCTAATGTTTTGTCCTTTTGATTATTTTGGTTCAATACAACTACAACTAGTTTCTAAAATTGGCATGAGTGTTATCTTTAATCGTTGTTAATTGCATATTATTGTTTTATTTTCTGTCTAAAATGGGAACAATCCGTGTGCCATGAATAGTTTTATTTATATAACATTTACCTATTTATCTGTTCTGGTGTGGTTAACAATTTTTTGTTCCTATCTGTCACCAAAGGGGGGTTGCGGTTGGTCTTTAATTTGCGAATTAGTTTGGTAGTGTCGATTTTTCGTTATATAAGTCTAAGTGTGGTTTGTTTTGGTGTATAAAATAGACAATAACATTGATGCATCGGTTGTTTTCATTTTTCTCCCTATCACATCAACTTCATGACTTCGTTAATCATCATCCTCAACTGCACTGTATATAACCTGAATCACGAATGCACAATCTGACGTATTTGGCCTATCCTGGTATTTACAAATGTATCTGTCAACCAACGACGTTACAATTGCACCCCGTTCAACCTGATCTTCCTGGGTCGCGATGCACTGTGTCGATCGATCGGTTTCAACTGCACCTGTAAATCAAAACGCAAACTGATTTTACAAACGCAAAAAAACTCATCGTATCACATCGGTGTTCTGTGGGCTCACCTTCGGTATCGTTGGCGGTACCCAAAATCTGCAGTTTTACCAAAACGACCTCATCCGCTTTCATATCGTCGTCTCTTAGCTTCACCGAAACGGATGAGGTTTTGCAGATCGGCATGCATAAGGTGCTGGAAAGCATAAAAAACCACGACGATGCCTGGCCGTTTATGGATCCAGTCGATGAGGATATCGCTCCACGATACTACTCCATCATTCGAAGGTAAACGGATAGTTGATAAACAATAGAAGGGTAGATAATGAAAAATGATTTGTAATTACAATAACTCGACATGTTAAAATAGGCCGATGGATCTACAAAAGATGGAGGAAAAGCTTGACAATGGGGAGTACGCTATGTTTGGAGACTTCCAGTACGACTTTAAACTGATCGTTAACAATTGCCGACTTTACAACGGACAAGCCAATGGTAAAGTAAAAAACTCACGGCGTGAACGGGATAACCCGACTGTACGATAATTTACGTGTTTTGCTTCCTCTTCAGAGTACACGGAGATGGTTAACAATCTTCAGCTGGCTTTTGAACGCGCCCGAAAGAAGTACTTCGATGAGAATTCTTCTGACGAGGAAATGATGACTCTCGAGCACCCGGATGTAAGCCGGTCTAGTGCGGTCAGGGAGAAAGTGCCCCCGGCGCAGCCCAACAAATCTGGCGATACGTCCGCCGGAGGTGGAAAGCCTAGTTCAAAAGAAGCTGGTAGTAATGCTGCTGGCAGCGGCACCAAAGCAGATAACACAGTGAAGGAAAAAACCAAGAAAAGTGGCAGTGCTGTGAATGTCAAAGGAGGAAGTAGTGCAAGTGGCAGTGCTGCGGATGTCGATCGCGGACCTCTTAACAGTGGCGAAAGCAAAAAACAAACGACGACAGACAAAGCTAAGGACAGCAAACCGAAACCAGTGAAGGGAGGAGTCGCTACAGCATCATCGGATCAAAGGGATGGAAAACATGCTCCGGCGACAAAGAAACAGAAACCGATCAAACATCTGGAAATGGCAACAGATCCGAAACCTGCTCCCGAGCCGCTAGAAAGCGAGAAAAGTGTATCGAGTGGTAGTAGGAACTTGAAGCGGAAGCGTAAAGAGAAGGAAAAGGCGAATAGCAAAGTGAAAAACAGAAAAGTGAAAACGGAAACAAACGATGATCGGGGTGTCGTGGTCATGAAGGAAGAAGTGGATGTCCGAGCGGTGGAAAACAAGGAAGATGATGATGGTTGGGGTGGCCCAGAGCGAAAACGGGCTAAAAAGGAACGGACGGAGCATGTGACAAAAAAAGTGCAGTCCAAATCCAGCGTATCAGCGGCCGATGAACGACACGCGGTGGTGTACCAAGATCACAAGGAATACTTAGTGCCTGTTCGGAGTGAACAATCAAAAGCGGAAGGAGAAAAAAGATCGCCCAAGGATGAGGAGCAACAAGATTATCCTGTGTACGAAAGTAAGAAGAAAGCGGCCATCAAAGCGCTGCAGCGACAGGAAAAAGAAAAGAAGAAATATGGTGCAAAGGTGAAGAAGGAAGATAAAAAGACAAAACCCACTGTTAGTAGCAATAGTCTCAGTGGCACTGGCAAATATGGCAAGGGAAAGCACGAAACTCGGTCGCCGGTGCGACGATCACTATCGCGATCGCCGAGCCCAGCGCCGTTGCCTAAACTATCGAGACTCAGTGTCGCCTCACCAGTTCCTGCAGACTCAAAGTCTCCACCGTTGGTGAGTCGATTGGATAGTGCGAACGATAAGGGCAAAGCGCACAAATTGGCTGCGAAAAAAACGAATGATAGAAACGATACAGCGTATGAAGAAACTCAAAAACGGGACGAATCGAAGCCGAATAAAAGTGTGACGCAGCAAGCAAAAAGTGGTCCTGCCGGTAGCAAGGGGCAACAGAAAAAGGACACACGAAACAAACGAAAGGAAGCGGTTGCGTTCGGGAGCGGTAACGTTGTGGATGAGAAGAAAATCCCGGAATCAAACAGCGATAGTAGTGGAACTCATGCGGATGATGGGAGTGACAGCGAACAGGACAAGTTCAGCAGACAACGACCGCATGGTGGCGCGGCTGAAGAAGAACTCACCGAAGATGGCAACCGAGTGGAAGGTGGTCGAGGCAAAAAATCGGACAAATCTAAAAACAAAAAAAGTAAAAACAACAAAAACTCGATCGAAAACAATAACGATGCTGAAGATCACCACCATCACCGTGGAAGTAAAAAAGGAAGAGGAAGTAAAGTGAGGGGAAGGGAGAAGAAAATGGACAAAAAATCTCACAAAAAAGACAGAGCTGGTCGTGGCAAGAAAAAATCAAAACCGACGTCGTCTACTTACTGCCGTAACCCAGTATCTAGCGGTGGCGAGGACGATGATGGGAAAGATGTGGATGTGGAAGCCACCGATGGGGGGAGCAGTTCCCGTCGTCCACAGGCGGCGGCAGAAGAACGTAGCAAAAGTGCCTCAAACTGCGCCAAGCAAACAAGGGATTTCACGCACTACTCGATTCATTCGCACGACGGACTCTCGAGAAGTGCTTCCCGGTCACCAAGTCCGATTGGTTCTTACTTTTCCGATCAATCGGAAGATAATGACGACGAAATGGATGACGGTTGTAGTAAGATACCCGAAGGGTCGGCACTTGATCGGCCGATCACTCCCGACATCAAGGATAAGTTTGATCTCATCAAGGAACGCCGGAACCGTGCTGCAGCTGCTGCCGCGGTCGCTGCCGCAGCCAAAGCCAAGGCCAAACAAACCAAAGTCAAAACGAAAGCCAAGGAAACTGCTGCCACTGGCACGAGCCCGGGCAAAAGGAGCAAACAGAAAACACAAAATCGTGGCCAACAAGAGCAACGCCAGTTGGATGTAGCCGCCGCCGTTACGGTTTCCCCTACAGCAAGTGCCTCGGGTAGCAAACATCCCAAAAAACGTCATCAACAGCAACACCAGCAAGACCAGGAGAACGAGAAGCCTGCCGTTGAGATGGCGAAGCAGCAAAAGAACAGTCCCAGTGGTAGTGCGAAGGGCAAAAAGAAACGCGACAAATCCATCGAACAGCCGGCGGCGGGTTACGGAATGCTGGACACTTCATCTTCGTGGAACAAAGCGCATGAGAAGAAGCGTCCGACGGATGCGAAAAAAGTCGACCGAAGCATCGAGTATGAGTTTGTCGACGAAGGTGCATACGATCCCGTCTGTCCTTCGCCAGTACCCGGTAAGCCGGACACCGACAGACGAACGTCACACTCTGCCGCCGGAGTGAAGGCGAAAGCAGCACACAAAAGACCGCTGGCGTCGGGCCCAGTATCGGTTTCACAAAAACATGCTAAAACAAACGCGAAACCAACAGCGGCCATCAAAACCGCCGGAGGCGTAACCAGTGCATCGAAAGGCGGTATGGTTCCCCCCGCGGCAGCTGCTGGTGGTGGGGCCAACATGGAAGAATTAGAGTTGGAAACGGAACAAACACTGAAGGACATCAACAAGTGGCTAGAGAACACACCGCGCTTCCCAGAGTACAGTTCGGCAAGTAACTCACCGTCGCGCTACATTATGGACGATTTTGACAGCGTTCCCGTAAAGATCGAGGATACCGATTTTCGAAAACCAATTCCACTCTCTCAGCTCCCTGCGTCCGCAACGGCGGCCAGTGAATCGAGCGAAAAACGATCATCGGCAGCGGTTAGTCCGTTGCGTGGCTCCAGTCCCGCACTGGCAGCCATGGCTGCTCCACCGACAGCATTCTCTCCCAAATCGAGCGGTGCATCGGCGAAACCGATTGGCGGCGCCACCGAAACATCTCTCAAAGACAGCACCACGACCAACATGAAAAGTGTTGGGTCGACTAACCACACGATACTTGGGCCACCACCCATCATTCCGGCGCACTCGCAGAAGAAGGAAGCGAAAGAACCGAAGCGCAAAACGCTGAAGGAAAAGCTGTCCCAGCTTGGGGCTCGCAAACGTGACCTGCACCGAACGATCGATCGGCTGCAGCCGGGCAAGACAAAGGGCAACCTGATCGGTACAATGCAGAATCTCAACAAACCGGACGATTTGTTCGCAAGCGGTGGTGGCTCCGGCGGGAACGGCGGTGCTGGTGGTGGTGGTGGAAGTGGAGCTAATGGGAGTGCCGGGTCCGGCAGCAGCGGTGCTTTGGGCAAGTTCAAGGAGGTTAAGAACTCGCTCATTGTCAAGACGGACGAATCGAAACCGAAGCTTAGTCTCGGCACCGTTCTAAACACGGAAGGTTTCGGCATCGTGCAGCAACACAACTTTGCGGACGATGTGAAGGATGACGTGGCGGCGGAGGAAAGCCGGCGCTCAGAGTGCAGGAAACCAGAAGAGGAAGACACGACTGTGGACGAACCGGCGAGTAAAGCTTCGTCGGTGTTTCTGTCTAAACTCAGTAATGGAAGTGCGGGCAGTGACACGGGAATTCAAAAAACGACTTCTACTACGGGAAAGACTGAAGATGGAAACAATGCAACCGGGAGCACTCCGGGAGACCGGGAGCACAGCACCGGGAAGCCGAGTTCCGCAGACGAGGGTTCACTCACCAAAGATGAAACGGTGAAGAAGGAAAATGGTGCCACTAAATCCACGGCAGCCACATTACCAGCGGAAGGCAAGGAAGGGGCCGTCCCCAAGGGGGGAGCTGACAAACCTTCCGCGACGCCCAACTTGAGCGCTTGGTTTAAGGCGTTCGGTGTTCCAAAGAAACCGAAAAAGTCGGAAGACTCGGACGAACCCGGCAAAGCGTCTCCGGCGAGTGAAAAGAGTAAGGGTTCCGATCAAACACCCCCCACGACGTCCGAATCGCCTTTGGCACCCACTGCGCCGGGTGGCCTGGAGGGCTCCAGTTATCCATCGCTTTCTGCACCGCCGCGCCAACGAAAGGCCAGCACCGGCAGCACGGTTAGCGAACGATCGTCCTACAGCCAGGACCCGGACAGCCCTCGGATCGGAATCGACGAACGGATCGGTGGCTATCCCGGTCCGTATCCCAGCCCGATTGGTGCATCACCGATCATGACTTCGCCGAAGCTGGACGAGTCGCAAAAAAGTCCATACCATCCGCTGAACGGTGCCATCAAGGTAGGCTTCTATCAGGACACGACGCAGAAGAGCAGCCCGGAAAAGAGCTGCAGTCCGCGGGATATGCCCGCCTCGTACCCGCAGTACTCGCAGCATCTGTACACGTCGAACACTGCCACTTCCTCGAGTGGGAACGCCACGAACAGCGGTTCGCTGTACGGTAACTACGCCACTTACGGTGCAATAAGTAGCGGAACATCTGGCCCCTCCACTTCGTCCGCAATCACTGGAAGCACCTCGACTGCGCAACTCGAGGAAGCAACTCGACGACAAAACAACAACAGTGTCAGCGTTGCTACGGCAACTACCGAAAGCTCTGCGGGAACGACACCAGCTGATGGTGGCTTCAAGGGCTACGGGAAGGAGCTAAAGTCACCCGTCGATTTCTACGATCAGTACAAACAACCGGCTTCACAGGAGTCCGATTACAACTCTTCGATGAGTCCGAGTACAAATCCCAACTCTCCATATCACAACCCGGCGTCGTCGCCGTACCAGCAACAACAGAACTCACCCGCCTGCTATCAACAGCAGCAGCAATCGAACCAAGCATCCTCTCCGTACAGCAGCCAGCAGCAGCAGCAACACCAACAATCGATGGCGTCTCCAGCCTCTTCGGGGCCTTTGTCACCCTACAGCACCAGCTCGGTGACTCCCAACCCGCCGACGGTACCGCACAGTCCGGCCGCCCAGACGGGGCTCGGTGGACATTCCCCGTACCAGAACAACTCGGCTCAAGCACATTCCCCGTATCATGGAGGGACCAACAACAACAACAACCAGGCCCCCCCACCACAATCGGCACCGTCGGGAGCTGTGGCCGGGGGTCCAAAGTCCAAACCGAACACACCTCTGCACCAAAGCCCCAACTCTCCGTTCTCCCAGTCGAACCAAAGCTCTCCTTACTCGCAGCAGGACCCCAACTCGCCCTATTCCCAAGGCCAACTGTCACCGTTCCAACCGATGTCACCGAAACCCTCGCAACCAACGGTTGCTACGAGTGCTTCGGGAGGTGCTCAAAGTAGCATCAAACTAGCCCCGCCCATCATCACACCTCAGCAGGCTGCAGCCGCCGCAGGGGTAATACTTCCCGTTGAGGCGGTTGCACAAAATCTGGCCACTCCAACGGCGGGCGGGTCTTCACAACACCAGGCAACACCACCACAAATTAATCCTCACCACCAACATCACCAACATCAGTCCGCCGCATCATCGGCTCATTGGAGTCACCAGGGTCACTACAATCCTTACCTTCCGACAGCGAGTGGCGATCCGGGCAGTAGCGGTAGCAACAGCAGCACCAGCAGCGCTATGCTAATGCCGCCCGCTCCTGCGCATATGCCGAATGCCACATCCTCGCAAGCGCAGCAACCTCAGCAAGCGCACCACAATGCCCACCAGCATCCTACGCCTGCTCACGCACACCAACAGCATCATGAGCAGCAGCAACAGCCACACCCTCACGCACAGCAACACCAACATCCTCCATTGCAAAACCATCACCAGCGCCAGCCGCACCACGCTCTGGCAACCGGGGGCCAACAGCAGCAGCATAGCCATCTCAGCAACCTGCTGATGGGTGCCAACAGCAATCCGTACGCTTCCACCTACGGTCGCCCGTATGACCTCAACTCTGCTTCGGCAGCCCCGGCCACCCTGGAGCATCAGCATCATCACCCTGCCCATCACCACCAGCACCCGCAACACCATCAACACCCGCAACATCAACACCAGCAACATCAGCAGCAGCAACAACATTCGTCGAAGGTGCCTGAAATGATCAATCTTGGCTACAGTGAACCGGAAGCGACCGGCAACAGCAATGTAACGCCCCAAACGCCTGCTTCGATCCCCAAACAGCAACAGGAGGTGCCAATGAACATGGAAACCAGTGGTGGGCCGATAACACTGGGTGGCAAAAGCAAGCATCCAGGTGGCGGCACAGACGCAAAGGAGGCGGCGAGTGCGAGCAAGCAACCGCTAGCACAGCAACATCCTCAGCAGGCTTACGATACCCCTCTGATAGATTACGCTGGAGCAATGGATGCTTCGATGAGCAAATCGAAAGCATTCGATGTGTTTAATCGTTCGGCCCCGATGAACTACCCGCGAGGATTCGGCACCAACCACGGTGCCGGAGGCGTTGTTGGCAGTCCCGTCGGTTACGACCATCATGGGAACAACATAAACAAGGCACACGAACAACATGGTGGGCCCAGTTACAACATGCAAGCGTCGACTACAGCGGGCCCCTCAACGGCAGCAAGTGCGAAAGGAGCTAGCGCGAGTCAACCCTCGGAGCATATGCTGTCACGCTACGATCAGCGAAGTCCTCAGCAAATCCAACTGCACCAGCAGCAGCAGCAGCAGCAACAGTCGGCGAACAATATGGATCTCAGCAGTAGTAGTGCCGGCGGCAGCAGCACGACTGGATATAAACCCTACAGCTCGGCGGCAAATTTAATGGATCCTTCGATCCGCAATCTCACCTCCCTTTCGTCGCTGTACAATCCGGACGATCGGTTGCTGGGAGCGCCCGGTGCCGGGGCACTACCGACGGCTACGGCCGGCTACTACGACAAAAGTATCCCACCGACGGCGCACATGTACCCCAAGAACCTTGCTCCGGCCGCATCGTCGTCGTCGTCGGCAACCGCCACTACGTCGACGTTGCAGCAAATGTTTAACAGCACCCTGGCAGCGACCTCTTCAATGGGTTACGGTCGCGCTGGCGAGCCGCAAAATGCTGCCTACGTACCGGGTGGTTATCACCACCAGTCCCAACAACAACAACATCCCTCTCAGCAACAAACCATGAACACATCGGGTGTTCCGTCGCAAAAGATGATCCACGGGAGCGGTGTACCTTCGTCGGATTGCAATCCCAGCAGCAGTGACCCGCAGCCATCGGTGGTGGCACCACCTGCCAAGCCGAAGAGGACACGTAAGAAGAAAGATCCTAACCAGGAGCTGCTGGCCCAGCAACAGCAACAACAGCACCAGCCACCGCCGTCATTGCATCAACAGCAAGCGAACCAGCTACACCAACAGCAGACGGCAGCCCATCAGGGATTCCAGTCCTACAGCGGATTGAAGCCAGCCGCCAATCCAGTCTCCGTAGCGTCCCCGTCCATTGGCCAGATGGTCGGTGGCACCGGCATGGGCGGTAGTCACCCGACGGGAAGCGCCGAGTCTTCGGCCATTTCACTCAAGACGACCAACGTACCGGGGAGTGCCTTCAACTTTGGAACCGGGCCATCGGGACTAGGGCTACCGGGTAGCCTGTACGGCGATACTTCCGTGGCAAGTGCCGCGTACCTCGATGATGCGTATCGCAACACGCCAAATGCTTACTATCTTGCGCCACCGAGTCACCGCGGTCCGCCCGTCGTCGACGATAAACTGGTGTCGGTCGTGAATGCCGCCGGTACTTCGCAGGGAGTGCCACCGCCGCCGGGTATAGTCGCGGCGGCGGCTGCCGCAGCTGCCGCTTCGGCGGGCGCATCCGTAGTGCATCCTCCGCCGCCGTCGGCCGCATCACCGTACCACCAGTTTCTCGCGTCGCACCACGGTTCCCGACCGTACCAGTTCATGAACCAGCTCGATTACCTCCAACGCCAGCAGGATGAGGTGCGCGCCCAAATGCTGCTCAATCAGGGACTACTGGGGCCTCCGGGACCCGCGCCGCCCAGCGCCTACGCCCAGGCAAGCTATCATCCGGCGCTCGGTATGCACAAACCGTACGATGCCATGAACAGCATGAACCGTCCCCCGTTCCTCTAACGTCAAACGGCAGTAGCTTGAAGGAATCCACTCAAAGATCAAGGTGCAAAAACAAAACTCGAAACGTTGCTGCACCAGGAAGGATGCGGAAAGGCTGCGGAAGGGTAAGTTTGCCAGAAAATCGCCGGAACCGGAATATCACCGACCTTTCCGCCACCCGATTTGCTTCTCAGTCTCAGTTCAAGAGGGTCAAGAGCCGTCTATGTTATCAACAAGATTACAACGAGTTTTCCCAACTCGTTCCGTTTAGTGTTTTATGTCTTTTTAACCAACTTCAAATACTCGTCGTATTAAGTGCATCATTATGCTAAAGGTGGTGTGGTGCGTCACACTTGTTCGTTTTGTTTTTTTAAGCGCAACCTTAGAACACCCTGTGAACTCAAACGTATCAGTATATTTGTTGCGGTCTCATGTTGATTTTCTTTTTCTGGTTTCATACTTGATGTAGTCGGTTTTGGTCAAACCTTGTTACAGTGAAAGGGACCAAGGAAAAGCAAAAAATGAATCATTGCTTCTACCACCTTTGCTGAGGTGTTACAAACGGGTTAATTTCGGTCAGGGGAGTAGCAAGGGGATAAACCGTGTATAAACAAAAGCTCTTGATTCCAATATAGGATTGATATTCGCTTCGGGTTTCTCCTCATCGGCTAGAACTGGAAGCGAGTCGTTCAGAAGTGAAAAGTGCTGTTAATCTTTTTCGACCCACTTTGCAGGGATTTATAGGTTTTCTTGGGTTCGTCTTAAAATCGAGTAAATTAATATAATTAGTAACTCCCTTGTTTGTGTCCTTTGTTCGCTTTTTCATCGAGAAAAGTAAAGGTTTCAGGTACACCCCCCGAAAATGAACAATGCATTGTATTGTATGTACAATTGAAAATGGAAAGCAAACCCCTCATAGACAGGCGGATCACATTCCTGCTTCGGAGACGGAGAATTACAATGCCATACCCTTCATCATGAACATTTGTTAGCGTAGCAGAATTGTTAGTTCATGCAAGTAATAAGTGAGTGCGCATTATGCGGTAATGAAATACAAAAAACATTATAAGATAATCTCACCAAAAACACAAAACAAATATTGCAGTAACGTTGCACAAAATGACAAAAGCATAGACAAAAAACCCGAAACTGGTAATTTTATATGTAAAAAATACAGCCCCTTTACGCCTTATTTATGACAAGAACTATTCTTCCAGTAGCAAAAGTATGAAACATAGTAAACAAAAAAAGAAAAAAACCAGTGTAACAGATCTTTAAAAAAACGAAAAATCTGAAAAAAATGGTATAGCTATAGTGTTTAAATGTGGACGGGTTGTTCAAATTGCCCACATGAGGTCTCTATTTATATTTGATGATACTTATGCGAACCGTACCTTCCTATCGATACGTGTGTGTGTGCTTAAGGCGGAAATTAAGAGGACGATCTGATCTAGAGTTTAAACCAATGAAACGGCGTGTCTGTGTGTCTGTAGCTTTGGTTTGTGTACAGCGCAATACACTTCTAACAAATACGGTACACAAAATAGGTTACAGAAATCAACAGGATTACATTTATAGGGCACACAAATTAGGACGTGAATAGAACGTGAAAAGTACCCGAACGAAACTATTTCGGCAGCGTGTGAGTGTGAGTTGTAAAGAGACGAGGTTCTGTGAATCTAAATTTTAAGCAGACACGCGCCGTGGTGTCGCTTAGTTTACACTAACCTAGTTGTTCCATTGTAAATAATGAAATATCGTCTGCCACACGCGGTATTAGTCGTGTAACGAAGGATCGAAAGATTTGGAAAATCGTTCGTGCGCTACGATTGACAAGAACAATCGTTAACTCTTGAGTCAGAAGACGGCGCATACAAAGTAGAGTAATTTAGCATTGAACCGACAAAAAATACGGCGCCAGAAACACAGTGCTTAGAATCATAGAACAGTCATCAACAAAATATCAGTTATGTGTTTTAAGTATACATTTACATTCATTACTTCAAATGATACAGCCTCATGCACATCAGTACACCCTGTATGTTCCAGAAACCGGCCGACATTGTTTCTGGGACGAGTAGACGAGATAAATCAAAACTACATGCGGAAAGGTATCCGAACCTGTTGTTTCGTACATAATCCATAAGCGTTTATGTGCCCGTCGCCGGGTTCGTGAAAACCTTAAAAACTGTCACTACAATTAGAACTGGAAGTAGTCGCAACTGTGCAATGCGCGTTGTGATCAGTCGTTATGTGTTGTCCTTATTTTGTTTGTTGCCCGTTTGTGTTCGTGTAAATACGTTTGTGTAAATGTGTTCTTCACATTACAGAATGCTTGAAAATGCGGAGTAAAGTGAATTAAAATTGGAATAACTTTCTGAAGCCAATCGACTATTTGATTCTTTCGAGTAAGAAAATTTAAAAGTTTGCAAATATTCGAGAAAATATATTCGATACGTTGATTTTTATGTTCACTTGTTTTTATCATCTTACGCCACAGAAACGGAGAACAGTGTGGGAAACTGTAGTGCAAAAGCTAAAATAAGGTAACTGTAAACAATAAAAAAATGATACAAATAAAAACTATAAAAAACAAATAAACTATATAGTGAATTATAAAGAAAGCAACTATGGATGATGATATGCGCATACTTCAAGAAACAACATTCCTTGGTTTTGCAAGTGCCAGGTTAGTAACAAGTATCTGGTGCATCTTACCCATAGCGGTGCACTGAACTCGATCTCGATGGATCCAGATTGAACAATATCACAACGCCCATTTCCATGCACTCGAAAGAAATGAATACGCGTGTCATCGGAGTCTGTCAGCTATCAGTCCAGGACTATCGCTAGCAAACGTTGAGGCCCAATTGCCGCGTTCACCCTCATCTTCGTGCTGCCTCGGCGAACCGAGTAGAGAGATGCCAGGCTCAATCTTATCAACGAACAACGGTTTGGTTCATCCGTTTTCACTGATAATCATGATTCCTTATTCACCACGTTACTTCGAGGCAGCACATTATGCTGCTGCAAACCCTTTTTCAGTCACATTCTTACTATCAAAACACTTGGATGCTACAGATCAGCACAGACCTCGGAGCGGCAAACGAGTTAGTGATTCGATTGAGTTGTTAATCTGATTGAGCAGCTTGTAAACTGTGCTTTTTGGTGTGGTTTTAAGGTGATCCTGTCAAGAGGGCACCTTCAATATTCAATCCTACCGTACCATTAGACAACCGAACGTTATCTTGGAGTAATTAACCCATCGTCATTTTGTGTCCAGACGGCCCCATTATTGCATTGATAACGTTAGTCTAAATGATAGATGATGGTTACATCTAAAAAAAACCCTGCATATCGGTGTAAAACGAGACTATTTTTCACATACTAATAATAAACGTGGTTTTTATTGCATTGCAATCAACCGGCTGATGAATATTGCTGCCGCCTTATCAGTTACTCAACAATGAAGGGCAATAACTTAGTTAAGCTATTGTAATTTCATATACCCTACAGTTTCTAGCAACGTATGACCCTGTTTTGGCGATTTACATATTTAAAGATTCCCTGGTCAAGCGCCACAAAGGCTCGCCCATCCGATTATCATTTCAAATTTAATATCGAATGAGTGGTGGAAGTTGAGAAACATTGAGAATAGTACTTTTTTGTCGCATTGGACAGGAAGCAACTTTTATAGTATAGTGCCTCAACATATGTTTTCTAATCTAGTGACCTGTTGACCCGTTTGTTTACATTGGCTTCGTACCGTGTCACGTGTAACTCCCAAAAACCTGATCTATTAACCTTGTGTCCCGCGAAGGCGCGCGTACTCGAAGTTTGACAACTGGTGCAGTTGGCCAAGGGACGAAACCGGGCGGAAACGGGCGTTGCATAACAAGAAAGTGAGGTGGTAAACGGGTTCGTTGCCATAGCATAATTCGTGCTCGTGGCTGGTTCGCTTGTGTGGCTGGTGTGAGTGAGGTAGCTGTGAAATGGATTGTGACTAGAAAACAACAACAACAATCTACATACCGGCACAAAGGACACATTGTTAACAACTTAAGCATGACGTGCGATGATGTTTCTTGCGTTTCTCAATATTTCAGTGTGCTTGTACCTCACCATTAGGTTGACTGCGGCAGTTGATGTGAATCTACAAACGATGGAAAAAATTGGATCAGTTTGCTGATTTCGTTTCTTCAGGGGGAATCGAAGACGGACGGATAAAGAGCCCCATTACAGTGCAGCAGCACCAGCATTGCATTATAGCGCACTTTCGGTGGAAGTGATCCCATCCCAGTTTATTGAGGCAACATTAAAGTGAAACACGTGAACGATCAAAGTGCACCATGGTTAACCTCGAGATCAATAAGAAGCTATTGCCGATGAAGGCACACTACTTCCTCTTTAACGCGGGTAAGCCAATAGAACCGAACCGATCGAAGCATGCACAGTGTTTAAGACGGCTCTTTTTGTAACTTATTTTTTCATCGAATGGGAAGGGAATGATCATCAAGGGCATTCTCGAGTGGCGTAAAACAGCAAACGGCGTATAATTTCATCTGTATTTCGTTTCTCTCCCCTTAGGAACGGCTCCAGTAGTGCCTTTCATGCCAACCCTGGTCCGGCAGCTAGGATTCTCCACCGTAGTTGTCGGTACGATCTATACCGTCCTGCCCGTCGTGGGCATGCTGGTGAAGCCCCTGTTCGGGATCATAGCCGATCGCTTCCAGCGTCAAAAGCTGCTGTTTTTGATCTTTCAGGTAACACTGCGTCACATTGTGATCTATGATCGATTTTAAAAGAATTTTCTTTCTTTCGTGTCTTTTGGCAGATTTTAACAGCGATTCCGTTCTTTCTCATCATGTTCATCCCGGCCATCCCGCAAGAATCGACCGTTACATTCCACTGCCACGAGGGTGCGTCCAATTTCCGCTTCTGCCCGGAAAATGGGACCTCTATAGATGGCTGCTTGGTGGAGAGCATCACGTCCAACGAAAACAACGCCTCCATGTACTGCGCACTCGAGTGCCACACCGAGCCGTGGATGTGGGACACGGTCTGTAACTACTGGAACGTCACCCGATACTGTGACGAGAAGAACATTCCTGCTGATCAACTTCTAAGACTGACCGGTGTGGTGCCCTACAACCACATTAACGAGGTGGAAAACTGTTTATACTTTATCCTGCACGAGGGTCAAATCGATGGGCAGCGGGTGCCGCTCTATTGTCCATCAAACACGACCGACTTTAAGCCACTCTGTCAGGTGCACTGCAACAACGAGCAGGTGATGGAGACGATCTCACACTCCAAAATCCCCGACAGCAAGGTGACAGGGCTGTATCAGTTCTGGTTGCTGTTCCTCTTCCTCATCATCAGCTGGGCCGGTATGGCCGTGGTGGTAAGCGTCGGTGATGCCATCTGCTTCGAGATGCTCGGTGATAAGCCCCATTTGTACGGCAACCAGCGGCTGTGGGGTTCCATTGGTTGGGGTACGGTTTCGCTATTTGCCGGCTTTCTCGTCGACACACTGTCGGAGGGCAAGATGACAAAAGATTACACGATCGTTTTCTACATGACAATCGTCCTGATCGGGCTCGATATGCTTTGCTCCTCCAAACTGCAGGTAACTAACGAAAGTTAAACACCCATTGAAGGTTATGGTGCCATTTACAAGAATCCTGATTCCATTCGTAGCACACGCAAAACAGACTGTCAACCAACATCCTGAAAGACGTGGGGCAAATATTCGCCAGCTTCCGCATTGTGGTATTTTTCTTCTGGTGCGTTCTCATTGGTTTCGGTACCGCTCTCATCTGGAACTTTCTTTTCTGGCACCTGGAAGATTTGGCTAGTGAAATGGAGGGGTAAGATCGTCGCGCAATCTAACTTTTATCGCTTCTACGTTAACCTGTTCTACATATCTTTCCGTTGCTAAAGTTGTGGCCATTCGACGTGGATTAAAACGCTGGAAGGTATCATCATGTCGATTCAAACGTTCGGCGGCGAGTTGCCATTCTTTTTTCTATCCGGCTGGATACTGAAAAAGATTGGCCATATTCACGCAATGAGCCTGGTCCTGCTTGGATTCGGTGTACGCTTTCTGCTTTATTCCTTCCTCACCGACCCGTGGTGGGTAATACCGATTGAGTTTATGAACGGCATTACGTTTGGCCTTTTCTATGCTACGATGGCGTCGTACGCTAGTATTGTGGCACCCCCAGGGACGGAGGCGACGATGCAGGTAAGAATGGTGCCAACAGAACTGTGGATAAACCGATAACGTGAACTGTTACATTAATTCTTTTTTTCTGTCCGGTCCACAGGGTCTAGTAGGCGCTGTATTTGAGGGGGTCGGAGTCTCTCTGGGCAGCTTGCTCGCTGGCAATCTTTTCCACCGCATCGGTGGAAGTGCTACTTTCCGTGCCTTCGGCATCGCCGCTCTAGTGCTGTTTGTCGTCCATGTTTCGGTACAGGCCTTAACCGATCGATTCGGGTCTAAGGGTAAGCTAGTAACAAAAGCGAACGACTCTAGGTTAGGGTCTAATCAGGCGAATGGCAACGCCTTAGCCAACGAGGATAATGCGAACGGCTTCACCAAAACCAACTCTATCCTGTCAAACTCAACCGTACAGGAAGAGTTGGGTGAGCCGGAGGAAAAAGAGCTGACGGACAGAACTGTTCCTTCAATAAACACTAACCTTGGAGCCGATGATGCTGACCAATCCAGCAGTTGTCTCGGCGTGGCGAACGGTAAAGCTTCCACCGCTGGCCAGTCACAACTATTCGAAGTGCCACTAAATAAGTAATTTTGCGCAAGTTGCATTGCTGGCATTGGGCACTTGGACCAGTGAGAAAAGGCTGAATATGCATTTAATTAACAGCTACCTCGAAACATGGTAGGCTGAAAATGCATTTAATTAAGACTTACCTCAAACATGGTAACAACAACAACCATTTTGTACACATTATTCGCTATTTTGATGCCATGAAGTAGTACTGTTTAATTTTTTCTCTCCACTAGATGTATTAACATCGCCATTTAGTTTGCTCAAATAAAATGATTTAACTATAATATAGTCTGTCTGTCGAAATACTTTCAATAAGAATCTGAAACGGAAAGTATCCATCGTTGTTGAAACTGTTTCCCACCCAAATTCGGTGCCAGCGACCATCGCAAGGGAACGAACCTTTTCGTGCACGTTCGTGGTCCAAGAAAAGGTACACTTATTACAGTACAAAATGAAACTGTTATTGGCTTCATTTTATTAACTTTTACTAAAGTATACTAGAGTGTAAATGTTGAGTGGTTTAGGACGTTTTTAAATATCTCCTTTGGCATCTGCATCGGGCAAAGCTTTACAGACGAATGGCTGGTACCCTTGGGCATTCTGCATGAAGTGCTCATTGGTGCTTATTACGTAGCAATAAAATAGGCCACAGTCTAGCTTAGCAGCGAATGCGACAAGCAACATTGTAGAGTGAGATGAATTGCCCGAAACAATGGATTTTGTTATCTCTAACAACGCCGATAACTTTTATCGCTCTAAATGTGCCTATAATGGGAAGATGCCTATTTATTTTCGCAAGGTGGACGTAAAATATTAGTTTCTTCTACCATACCGTATCGTATACTTTGCTGTGTAGTGACTACTTAATTAATGCTTTTCTGTTGTAATTTGCATCCCTTGCACGAAAAACAAACATTGCAGTTTACAATGGCATGGTTCTCTCAGCATGCCATTTCAAGATTCATTGAATAATGTATTTACTGATATCCGTCCCGTTGCTTGTCTATCCGTTTCAGAAACTCGCGTCGGGTACGCTGCACCGAAGGAGGCGATGGAAAACTTGGAAGACGATCAACCGATCGTCCGTGGAAGCCGAAGCCTTCAGAGTTAGGATTGGGAGGTGGGGAGTCATGAGTTTCAATTTTACGACGACTGTTTACACTAATGACAAGATCATGATGATCATGTAATCAAATGAATACTTTTATCAGTAGAAGAGAACAAACCACAAGGGTTTTGCTTTTCTGCAATGACGCATCGTTAAAAAAGACAATGTTACGTACACGGTATCATAGAATAAAACTTGACAACGCTTTGATTTGATTTTGTTGCTATATTTGATGGGCTTCAACATACTTGGTGATAAATCTTCTTTGCTGTTTGTTCCACAGTTACGGTGAGAAGGACAAAAGTCTTTTCATTAAGTTCCGAAAATAGTTTTTGGGTGTCTCTCGTCATCGGTTGGCAAGGTCCGTGGGCGCCGTTTTCGTCTTTACACGTTGCATTTGGCACCGTTGCGTTAGGGGACGATCATCACCCATTCTTGCGGGTTCATGCTTGCCGCACTGGTTGTTGCTCAGTCCTTTTGATTTCGTTGTATTGTTTCATATTAAGCGACATTTGTGCAATGCAGAACCATCAACACAATGCAAAGATCACTTCAGATTAAATAAATCGGTGTAAGACTGTTGAGTGTAGCCATTAAGATTTCCGCGGCGTTCGTTTACTGCTGGCCACAAGTGATTCTTCGTAGTGCAGTTGCTGGAGCTTTGTTGCACATTGATTCACTTTTAACTCCTGAATCTCCAGTGCCTTGGCCTGCAAAGAAAAGGGAACCCCTTAGCTGGCGTTAGTCAGCATGTTCGATGCGGTTACCCTGCCACCTCACCCTCACCCTAAGATTCTTCGTTCGCTGGTGAATTTGATGCATTTGCATTTTGATCCGTGTCACTTTGTCCTTGTACGCCTTGGTTTTCAACACCTTGAAAGAGATTGATTCGAAAATAGTTGTCATCTACGACTGAGTACATTATGTTGCTATTAGGCTATTGATTTTTTATTAAGCGTCACAGCACTTTATTTCAAACACCATTTGTGTTGGTATTGAGAAATTGTACAAAAATCGCAGGTATTTTTGTTATGTCTGAGCTGACGTTGGTATGCATTTTTACATAGTTCAAAAATTGTCTACGATGTCGGTTAAGCTGCGCCACGCTCATATTGGGTGGCACATCCGCTCGTATGCCCGCCTGCGGTATCTCTACCGGACCTTGCAAGCCGATTTTTCTAGCAGACGCTATCTGATCGATAATCGTTTGTGTAGTTTTATCCAGCTCGAACAGAAAATTGGTGGCACTTAAAGGCATCTGAAACAGAATCGTTCACAAAAATGTCTTTATCGCTCGCTTTTGCTTCGTTGTCTAGTTTACATACATTCTGTGTCGCCAAATTGGGTGGTAGGGGAGCTTGCTCGTACAGGGCGCTTTCTATTTGGTTTAAATTCAGCTGTTCGTCAGCATAAACGGTGAACAAGGGACGATCCCATCGATTCGAGCCCTGTGGTTCCTCGTACCGCAGACAGAGTGCATCAAAAGTTTCACAATCAAGCATCCCGCTACTATCGGACGCAGATTGGCCTGCAATCAATCCTCGCAGTTGCTGCCGCTGCTCAATTGTCATGGCACAGTGGAGCGTACATTGTGTCGTCCTGGCGTTTTTGCTGGCACAGAAAATCTCGTAACGATACCCTTTGATATAGTTCGTGCCATCGAGAATGACGAGCGTTGTTTTGCTCAGAAGTTTCATGGCTTCGGACTTTAGAGCCGCCCGAATCTGCTTCTCCTTGGCGGTGTCGGTGAAGCTTTCCTTAACACCATACCCGGCTCTTGCAATGCATTCAGATTCCGAGACCACATGAACCGGCCCCTTTCCATGCTCGGTGAAATATTTTTCCAGCTCTTTCGCTCGAGAAGTTTTCCCACTGCCCGGTAGCCCCGTAATCACAACTAGTGGCATTTTACAACAGAAATTAAAATCAAACTTTTATGGAGAACGATCCGAATAGGCTATGTTTACGTTTTGAGAATGAGCCTTGTTTGACACTTCGAACGGAAACGTCAACACTCTTCGCGATAATGATTCATTTCGCAGCACAATTTTTGAGTTCGCTTTCATAAAAATCTTTCGAATACCTTTTAGAATTCAATCATATTTTTCTGCTCACTGCTGAACATATGATTAGCATGCCTAATGCCAATTAACGCCTAAGCCATTTTAGTATCTTAAGCAAATATGCTCTATATTAATCATAATCGTTTTAGAAGTGTTATTTGAATATGTGGTTTTTCCACATGTCTGGAACCTCTGGCAAGTTGCTTCGGGAGAGACTTCTTTCATTTACTTACCATTTCGTACACTTCTTTCGTCTGTGTGCTGGAGAATGCCTTTTTCTCGTTTGAGATTGCTATTTGCAAATCGTTTTGTTTGTTTCTGGAATAAAACAGGGCTTGGTGGTTAAGCTTGGTTTACAGGCAGCAGGGAACCAGAACGCACATTAGTTCTTTCAAATTCTCTTTAACCTCGTTCAATTTGGGTTCGTAGATGCACAGTAAACCGGCGGACAGATCCCGAATAGTTTCGTTGTGCTCCTGGAGGTCTTGACTTTCGGCATCGGAACTATCGGTCCTGAAAGTTGATATTGAAGTGAAGTGGAACTATCTTTTTAATAGCTAATTCACATACTTACACTCTCTCAGACATGGTGGTCACTCGTAGCCAGTGAATATAGGGAAATATCCGATTATTTACATATTCTCAAGCACCATTGAACATGAGTTTGTTGGTTTGTTTGAACCAGGCTTTCGTAATGAAGTTTTGTTTACTTTTTATTACTAGGTGTGTGCGTTGAGAAGCGAAATTTTAGAATGATGGTTGTACCTGCCGATTGGGACTTCCCAGTTTTGCTGTTCATGCATCATTACCTGGTGTTGGTATCCGGTAAATGATTTCAGGTCGAAAAAAAAATATTTCGGTTTGCAACCCATCTTTGAAAGGGTTAGACCATGCCAACTTTTGTGCCTGAAAATGACGGTTTGCGGGGATTATAATTTTTCTGCCCTTGTTGAAGAAAACTGCTTCGGAATCGCGCCAAATGCTTGTCGGGACTTGTGTTTGGCAGATCACTGTGCGTTAAGTGGTTTAAAAAAATTCAAAATGGCGATTTTGACTTAACAAAAAAAAGCGTCGAAGGACTCCAAAAAACGGACTTTCTGATGGGACAGAAAGGTGTGGTGTTTCACAAGCTCCTAAAACCTGATGGAAACGTTAATTCCGATCGCTACTGATAACAAATGATCAATTTGAACCATGCATTGATCGAAAAACGACCAAAATGCAATTCTAGTGGGGGCGCCTGGTGGCCCGTAGAATCAAGCACCAGGCGCCCAAAAAACAAAACTGTTTCAGGATACTATCAAATCACTTGGATGGGAGCTGCTATCCCTCCCCGCGTTATTCACCAGACTTGGTTCTTTCCGAATATCATTCATTTTCATCGATGGGACACGTATTAGCTGAGCAGCCCTTCGTTTTTCTACGAGGAAGTCGAAATAGGATGACTAATTAGTTTACTTAAAAAGTCGAAGAATTCTTTCGCCTGGGAATCCACGATTTAGCAGAGAGATAGGAGAAATGTATAGCTAACGATGGCACATATTTCGAATAAAATAGAAATTTGCATACAAATTTTAGAAAAATTTTTTGTGTGTTAAAATATTTCGCTTCTCAACGCACACATCTAGTAAGTGATGTTCTAAAATGGGAAATAAAACACATGTTCTAAACCGGTTCGCCGAGGCGGCGTTCGTTCTGCTTCTTACACAACCCTGAATTCCTTTGTTTGACATTTTCATCAACCGGTCAAAACACGTTGTTTCGCTCCGCAAGGTACTTTTCCGGCTCAAAAACTGTATATTGTGTATATTTTTGCGAAAAGAATTGTTTTAGTTTTAATTGTTTGAACTTTTCCACTTTGTTTCCAGTTCCAGTGGCAACAGGAACCAGTTTTGTGCACCTAAACGTTACTGACGAGCCAGAAGACATGTTGACAAACAAAGTGTTTATGAAGAAAACCAAACGAGGAAACATCCTCAAAATTGTCCGCGAACACTATCTCCGCGACGATATTTGGTGCGGCTCGGGCGCTTGTCAAAAGTGCCCCCGGTCGGAAAATGATGCGATTCTCGATGTTGCCCCGGAATCGCTGAGTGGAAAGTATGACTTTCCGCACTATCTGCTCCTCGATACAAACATCGTACTGTACCAGATGGACCTTCTGGAGGAATCGGCCGTCCAGAACGTGGTCATTTTGAACACGGTGTTGGACGAGGTGAAACACCGCAGTGCCGTGGTGTACAAACGGTTAAGGGCGGTCCTCTCCAATCCGAGCCGAAAGTTTTACACCTTTGTGAACGAGCACCACAAGGACACGTATATCGAGCGATTGCCAGGGGAATCGGCAAATGATCGGAATGATCGAATGATTCGCACGGCGGCGGTGTGGTATGGAAAGCACCTGAAGAAGTCACGCACGGGGCTGAAGATTATTTTGCTCTCCGATGATACGGATAATCGCAATAGAGCGATCGAACTGGGGTTGATTGCTTGCTCCGCCGCGGACTACATCCAAACGGTACGGAACGAAAATGCTCATCTATTGGACAAGATTTCACACCGAGAGTGCAGCAGTGAGGCGAAGGAACCTCTATTTCCTTCACATCTGACCGCTTCCCAAATTCATCAGGGCATCAAGAGCGAAAGCTTGCTGCAGGGTTCGTTTCTAGCATCGCGCGAAAACTATCTGGAAGGATTCGTGCGCGTGGAGGGAATCGAGAAAGCGGTGCTGATCCAGGGGCGGCTAAATTTGAACCGTGCCGTCGATGGAGACGTGGTAGCGATCGAGATGCTGCCCGAAAGTGAATGGAAAACGCCTAGCGACATTGTGCTGATGGACGAGCAGAATGATCCGGGAGATATGATCGAACAAGACCCATCCTTCACGACGAAGGCGCTGGCGAAGGAGCTTCTTGAACCAACAGCAAAAGTGGTCGGAATCATTAAGCGCAAGTGGCGCCAGTATTGCGGCATTTTACTTCCCAGCCACATTCCGGGTACGACGCGACACATTTTTGTTCCTGCCGAAAGAAAAATTCCGCGCATTCGTATAGAAACGCGCCAAGCGACGACGCTTCTTTCGCAGCGCATCATCGTTGCGATCGATCAGTGGCCACGTCACTCGCGCTACCCACAGGGACACTTTGTGCGAGCGCTCGGGGCAATTGGCGCCAAGGAAACCGAAAATGAGGTAATCCTGTTAGAACACGACGTGCCGCACAATCGCTTTTCCGAAGACGTTCTCGCCTGTCTGCCGCAGCTGCCGTGGGTTATTACGCCAGCAGATTTGCGGCGAAGAGTCGATCTTCGTGGGATCACCATTTGCTCGGTGGATCCTCCAGGCTGCACGGATATCGACGACGCGCTTCATGCTCGCAGACTTCCCAACGGCAACGTTGAGGTCGGAGTCCATATCGCAGACGTGAGCCACTTTATACGACCGTGCACTGCCATCGATCGCGAAGCAGCCAGCCGAGCGACGACCGTATACTTGGTGGATAAACGTATCGACATGGTACCGGAACTGCTCAGCTCCAATCTATGCTCGTTGCGCGGCGGTGAGGAGCGTTTCGCTTTTTCCTGTGTCTGGGAACTGAACAACGAGGCACAGGTACAGCAAGTTAAGTTTCACAAGAGTGTGATAAAGTCGAAGGAAGCACTCACCTACGAGCAGGCACAGTTGATCATAGACGATCGTACGCAAACAAACGATGTGGCCGTGTCGCTCCGGTTGCTCAATCAATTGGCAAAAATTTTGAAGCGGCGCCGCACGGAAAACGGAGCCCTAGTGCTCGCATCGCCCGAAATTCGCTTCCAGGTTGATAGCGAAACACACGATCCGATTGACGTGAAGGCGAAACAGCTGCTCGACACCAACTCGATGGTCGAAGAGTTTATGCTTTTGGCGAACGTTTCGGTGGCGGAGAAAATTGAACAAGAGTTCCCCGAATGTGCGATGCTCCGGCGACATCCTGAGCCACCGCAGAACAACTTTGAGCCGCTAGTAAAAGCTGCCCAACACCAGGGTTTCAGGATAGTGACCGAAAGCGGGAAGCAACTGGCGACTAGCCTGGATGAAGCTGTCAATCCGGCCAATCCGTACCTCAATACGATGCTTCGCATTCTGGCTACACGCTGCATGATGCAGGCGGTCTACTTCATCAGTGGCACGCTACGACGGGATGAGTTCTTCCACTACGGTCTTGCTGCTCCGATTTATACTCACTTTACGTCTCCGATCCGTCGATATGCCGACATTATCGTACATCGACTTCTGGCCGCTTGCATTGGCGCGGACTCCACCTACCCCGAGCTGCTGGACAAAAAACTCAACTCGAACCTGTGCAACAACTTGAACTACCGGAACCGCATGGCCCAGTACGCGGGCAGGGCTTCGGTAGCACTTCACACGCATCTCTTCTTCCGCAACCGTTCCGAAGACGAACAGGCGTTTGTGCTGTTCGTTCGGAAGAATGCATTGCAAATTTTGGTGCCAAAGTACGGCTTCGAAGGTACAATCTATGTGGCTGGCCGCGACAATCAGGAGATTAAAAAAGGCGTACAGTTCGTTTACGACGAGGAAAGTCAAACACAACGTTGCGGAGACGTTATGTTCCGTGCCTTCGATCCGGTGATCGTGCGGTTGAGTCTAGATTCGACGAATGTGCAGCACGAGAAACTGGTGTTTGAGCTGGTGCATCCACACATCGAAGGGTTCAGTGTGCTGCCTGCCAAACACGGGTCGGGACCGCCCGTAGAAGGGAGTGTTCCGGAAGCACCGATCAAGCGGAAAACTGATCCAATGCATACGAAAACAAAAAAAAGTAAAAAGGCAAAGTAAAGCGCCGTTCAAACATTTGATCTTTTGATTATGATCGTTTTGATATAATAAATTGTTGATACAATGGAAATCGTATCAACGCGACAAATTGGGCTTGATTTATGAGACTGATTGCGGAATTCGAAATAGAAAGGCGTCGGTTTGCTTTGAAGCAGTATATTTTTTGGCATAACTTTCTTCTAAACGTACATCGTTACCTACGTTGAATAGAATGCATGTGCGTTCCATAAATATTACCTTAGGCAGTATTAATTCCGATATTCCGTTTTTCTTTAATTTCTATCCCTGTCCACGGTACTCTCAGAGAACTGGCATCAGATCGAAAAGGATCTGTTTTGTATATTTGACTGCGTTTGTTAGATTTTTGTTCATTCCTTCTCAAACAGCTATATAGACATTGCGAGAAAAGAACATGCATTGAAAACATTTTAAATGTAACACAAACTCAACATGCACCCGAAAACAAAAGGTAAAACTCTTTCCATCATACTGAATAACGAATATCGCTAACTGTCTTTATGATTTCTTGTTTCATTTTTTTCCTCACTGCACTTCCTCTTGGCTTGAAAAGTCGATCAGACACTTTATTCTAATGTCTCTCTCTTGCTTATGTTTGTTTTACAATTCATCGCTGACTTAGATTTGTTCTTAGATACTTTTTATGTTCTTCGCTTCTTTCTGCATGTCTCGTTGGTCGATGCGGTTATTTTGTTTGCTGTTAATAACAATAAACTTCTTGCTATTTTTATTCGAAAATGTTTCAAAACCTTACCCACCAGAGAAGAAGAAAAGCGGATGAAAGATGTGTTATCACAAATAAAATGCACTTTTACTCATATCATCACTCGAATCGACGTTAGCTGACCCCCTTTGCCTGCTAACCGATACATACAAAGTAAAAACTTGCGAAGTTATATTCCAATACGTGTGGTGCAGGTTCAATCACGGTTCGCCACTCCATCGCCAAAAGCGAGGAGGCCGTCTCGCAGTAGTGTGTGTGTACAAAATCAGTGCGACTGCCACAAATTTCATTTAGCTACTTACGTACTATTTTGTGGTTTCGATTATGTTTTGGGCGTTCCTTTTGATCCTCTTTGTATAAAAAGTTGAAAATAAAACCGCCACATGGTCGAGGAGCATGCAAGATGCTTTCGGTAAGAAACGGCCCTATGAGAAGTGGATGTAGATGGTTCGGCTGGTGCTGGAACTGCGCACTGGAAGGAAGGCTGTCTTAGTCGTCGTCTTGTTCCAGGTTGAATCGGTTTACTGTGCGACGGCATGCCCATCGGAACACTCTTCGCATTCGGCCGCAAATGTACGAGCAAAGGCCTCCGGCAGTTACAATTAATGAGCACCAGTACTTCAAATAATCGGTAAAGCAGGCGGTTAAGGAAATTCTATTTATAGATAACAGGTTAGTTAATAACGTCTCCACAGCTACAAAAATACACTTATGTTTAGTTTGAAATGGAAAAGATATAAACGATTCTTCTGATCTATTAAAAAACCTAGCAAATAAACTATAATTGATCAAAAACATATTTAAGACAATTTAAGTTGAAGTAAATGGGGACAAAACTATTTCCTAGGTCATGTTGTACTTTCAATTTGGTGGAAGTAAAACATTATGTAGAAGTAGAAGTGAAGAAGTGAAAGTAAGAATGTATGTATTAAAGCAGACTTCTTGAATTCTATTCAATCGAGAACTCCTTGTCTCCATTTAAAAATGTTTTCTTTTCACAGACGTTCGTACTACGTTCAAGAAACAACGATGTATACAAATAGCCATAGTACAGTAGAATGTGTAGAATACAAATTCTACTAGAATGTACAGTAGAATGTGTAGAACAAACGGGAATATAAATTAGTTTATCTTGGAAAAGGATATTATAGTGACCATGGTGAGTGACCTTCATTGATGTAAGTGACGTACGTGAAACCATCTTTGCATTTCCCTCGAATCGAGTAGTAGTAAGGCAAGAAACAATGAAGAACAAAACTGAAACGAAAAACGGTCCGTGCATCAATATTTTCTCGTAAAATAGGAGTGCTTGCGCCCCCTGCGGCATACTACACACCCTCTACGTTCGTAGAACAGAATAGCTGTTCGGTTGGTTGTGAGGACATGCAGGAATATTGCCTTAACCTTATGCCTCTCGGCCGTCGTTAAGTGGTTGATAAGCGAATCGAGTAGCAGCGAACCGATGCCATTCTGGCGATACTTTCGATGCACACCGAGTGACAATATGTAGCCAACCTCGGCATCACGGCCCATCGATTCCGGTAAAATTCCACGATCCTAAAAAGATGAAAGCATTTAGCATTTACTGATTTTTTTACTCTACAGTGGCCTTACCTCTTTGTTGAGTTTATTATACGACTTAATTTCCGCCACGATTAGTCCTATGATGCTGAAGTTGTAGACTGCTGCCAGTGCGTAAAAGCGCGTGCTTGAAGTTATGTCCACGTACCAAGATAACGGATAGTCAATCGGGAACCAATCCTGGCACAGAGTTCGAACTTCTTCGAGATCATCGGGGCAGAGAAAACGGAGCTGCACATCGTTTACTGAGCACAGTGGGACTGGCGGATATTCGTTTAGGGTGTGGAGCCGATCATTGTTCTTAGGGCTACCAAGATGGTTTACCGGAAACCTGCCACCAATGAAGCAAATGCATTCGAATAAATCAATTGTGGTTTATCGTTTCAATCAAAAGAGGGGAACCTAATCAAATTGTAGTCCCTTGCATACGCATCCGTACTTCCCGCTGTTCCGCTTCGAAAGAATTAATTTTGCAATTTACAAACAGAACACGATATAATCTCGAATTTTACCAACACAACTAGAGATCTTTTCGTTGTAAAATTATTTCTAGTACGATGCCCCCTGTTTGTTGAATTGCGCCTTCGGAACGCTTAGCATACCGTATGTTTTGACCCCCAAAATATACAAAGTAAATAAAGTTAGGTGTGTCATTGTTGATCATTCTTCGACTATCTAAACCGACACAAGCATTCGGGGCTACTGAAATTGCCGATCCCGAATAATATTTATGAACATTTGTTTTTGACATTACCAAGTGAATGATTGCGCCATCGAAGCTTCGCCACCGTCCGCACTGCGATTCCGTTTCTTTGGTTGCGTTTGAACCAGCGAGAACTGTACGAAACTGTGGCCCTGCTTCTTACGCTAGACCTGTTCCGTTTATCACATCGCCGCTACCGACCACTTGTAACCGCAGTATCATCGTTTTCACCCTCTTTCATTCGGCCAACTTTCGATTGCCACCCATTATCACTAACACTTTCGCTTCGATATCGCGCGGTCTGTTACAAGTGCCATATTCAGTCTTGATACGGCATGCAAAGATCGCAAGTAAGGCGCACAAATGTTGCCTTTTTCGGGTTGTTCCCTTGTTCGTTGTCTGTATCAGTGACTAAACTGTGGTTCTGCAGTTCAGCAGTTAATCAGAATCAATTAAATTATCGATATCCAGCCAGCAACGCGTTGACAGCAGCTGACCTTGTTTTGGATTTTTGCTTCTTTCGGTGGTCGTTGCTCAGCCTTCAACTGTTCGATATCTGCTATCTTCTTCCCCCAACTAGTTTGTTTGAACACAAACCACAAATTTGACGGGTTGACCAATTTGACACGTAGGGTCGACTATGTAACTTTACCAAGGTTAGTAGTTTTGTTTTGTATTTTATTGCCTATTTTCTAACTCTTCATTTTTGCAATCAAAGCCATCATTCGTCTTAGGTAAGCTATCAAACAATATGCAGTTGTTAATTTTAGATCTATATTCGTTATTCCAGAGTATTTTATGATATAGGAATGAAATAGGCGCACGTTTAACAATTTCAATTTTTTGAGTCAAATTTATTTATTTTGTTTCTTTATTTTATCTATGCTTCTGTGTTATGTATAACGAATTTCAAAAGTTTTTTCTAAAACTAGATAGAGGAGAGACTTGACCATCCCTATCGCAACTGTCAACATAATTGGCGGCACGGTCGCAATCAACATAACATTTCAGTTGCCGCTTCGTGTTGTTGCGATTTCGTCGCCGAAACTTTAATCTTTTTCTTCTATAAAGTTCCAAAAAGTAACATCTTTGCCAAATTATCTGTGCTATTTTATTTCGACTCACAGATTTTCCGATGGAGGATATCAATATGGATGTGATGTAAGTTTACGATCAATTCGCGGGTTCCGAGCCTCATTCGATTGGTTTGTTTATGTTCACATAACCTGAAAATTGTATTACAATCCGTACCGTACGTGCAGACAATGGAGGAAGTTGTGGCAGTTTGTTTCAGGAATACATTACGGAACACCGAATTCGGAAGTGAAAGTCAAGCTGCTGCAGGTGTCCAAGGAGTTGGTGGACGGGATCCTCCATTACAAAAAACCCAGCAAAGAATCGGAGGCAAAACTGCAGAAGCTGATCAAAGATAGAAATCAATTGAAGCTCCAACCGTTTGCCAACAAACTTCACCAGTATTTGGTGAGAATCAACACAGAAGTGCGAGTGCAGAGGCATGATTCTAACCGATGTTCCTTTTTTCCCCTCTCCCTGCCAGGACATTGACGCTATCCAATCGTGGCAAATTCTCTGCTTCTACCTGGTGAACGAGTACCGCGGGGCTGCGACCGCACTGGCGGAATACATATCGACCGAAACGTCGATGGTAAAGTTATTGCACGACATTTGGGTGTACCACACGATCGAGCGTATGGTGCAACTGAAGGTGGTTAAAAACCTACTAAACTACTTTCACTCCGGCAGTCATCCTTACTCGCGGGAGTACCGCGAGGTAGTCGATAGAATAGGTTTACCTGCCTTGCGTAAATCGTACCTTGCGCAGCTCAAGCATCTGATTGCCGATCCACTCATGACGCACAAAACTCTCCCAAACGATGCTTTCCACACGCAAACCAAAGTAGCCTGTGCGGAGCGAAGGTTACGCGAGACGAGCGAAGTGCTGCAAATCCTTCTGTTAATCGTCCATTATAGCGGCATCAATCCGGGCGAGTTAGATGAGTTGTTTGGTTTGTTTCGAGAGCATTCTTTCGGGCGCCAGCAAGAATACATAGACGTTACGACCGAGATTCACGCCGAACTGGTCAAACGCATTACGTACAACGAGTTGGCGCTCGTCTTTCGGACGCTCGACCTGTCGGAAAAGTTTGACGATACTACCTGGATCGAAAAGGTGGTAGACGCGCTCGACGGCCCCATAACGGCACTGCAACAGTTTCCCGAACATGGACCACTGCTGCTCGTATGGATGTTGTTCAATTTCCGTCTACAGCACAGTGTCGAAGATGAGGACGTGACTCGTCGCTATCAGCAGCTAGGTTCGCGGGCCATCAAACTCGGTGTGTTCGAGTACCTGCACGGGCTCGTGTCGCATCCGATGTTCAAGGACAACAGCCTCCCGGCAAAGATAGTGCGAAAGTCCATTTTTAACCACATTGGTTTTCTTTGCCAACTGTTTGATGCGCGCGAGTCTATAGCGCACCACGGCAAAATATTCGATCTAGTCAGCGAGCTGCTGACATCTCCTACCATAGCGACAGAGTTTTGCAAAACCGAAGATCACCCGATCCGTGCGCTGTTCAACATCTGCGTAGAGCAATTTCCCGTGGAATTCTTGCCCCTCTCGAAAGTAGCGTTCGCCCTGGCTTCGGCAGGTTCCACGCAAAACGCTTACATCCAGCGATTGTTGGAAAATCTACCGGTCTACACCGAGCTCTACAACGACACGAATGCTCAGTACATATGGCGCAAATCGGCGACAGGGATGGACGATGAGTTCGTCCTGTGCAATGATTACACTCCCTCGAACAAGATTGAATTTACCATGCCGCGTGGAACGAAGCTCATTGTCAACGACGTTCACACTCACCGAAAGACCTACGTTCATTTCCGGACGCGTTATAATTTCTTCAGTGCTCTACATCACGAGATCAATGAGCTACTGTTCGACGCACAAGCCACGAGCACACTTAGCCAGGAACGGGTACTGCGTATCGCCACAGGGTTAAAATATCTAGCGGTGGCCGTGAAGCGCATTCAGCAGCCACTAGACATCTCAGCCGAGATGGTACACCCGACGGAGATGGTTTTCGATGTGTTGCTCAAGTTCAAATCCGTTCCTAACCCACCGATCGATCTGCTGGTGCAGTGCCTCAACGTTTGCTCAGCACTGGTGCCACTGTTCGAGCAGGAGATATACACGCGCATTATGAATCTTAACATTCTGCCAACGGTCAACAATGCAACCCTATCCTACAAGGAGTACGCAAACGGGGCAAGCTACGATTCCAGTCTGATCGGTTACTATCTGATGAACGTGGAGCGCATCGCCGGTTCCTATCCGATTCTGATGGCGTACTTTAACTTACTGAAAACGTACACCAAGCTCGGCCGGGACAATGTGTTCGGAGTGGAGCTACCTGGCACCATCTTTCTGCTGCGGGAAGTGCTGCCGCATGCAAACAATTGGCGCTATGAAACCGGAACGGATCGATACCGCGTGTTGGTGTTTGTGGTACAGTACATCTACGAGATTCTGCAGCTCAGCGAGAAGCAGTTGTGCAGCGATCCGGCACGCCGTACTCTGCGGGATGTTTGCGTGTTCAGTTTGCTCAATCGGGATAATGGGATGGTTTTGCTCAAGATTGTAGGACTCGGTAACGGTTATCTGCAGGCCGTGATGGAGCGGGAAACGAACTGGATGATGGTTCCCGAGCAGCAGCTCAACTTGATGATACAGTACTCGATGACGATACTGATGCAGATCTTGCGCCTCAAGCGCCACATACAGGAGTATGATCTGTCGCCACTCGAATCGGCGATCTACACGCAACCGAAGCAACGGGACACGTTGCGCATCATCCCGATGGTGACGGGCTACATGAGCAACATTTTCAATCCGCGGTTACCGATTCTTTCCTGCCGATTGTTGCGTCGCTTTGCGATCGAGTTTCGAATGTCACTACTCGCGTGCTTGGACATGGAAGCGGATCAGATACGGCACACGTTTCTCGAGCGGTTACATGATGATATCGAGAGCGAGGACTTGAAGCTTGCCGTGCTGGAGTTGGTCGAAGCTTGCGTTCACAAGCAGCCCGGTCTGACGGAGGCATTCTTCAAGGTAAACTACGCCGCCCGCGACCGACGGCTGGTGCTCGGGCCGAAGGATGTCATCGGAGCGGGTAAAACACGACCCCGGACGATGATCAACGATGGCATACCCACGTACATGGAAGAGTTTCTCGAAGCGATCATGAATGAGCCAAGCAAACTGGCCAGCCCACTGCTGTCCCGCCTAATGTCCCTGTTTCACGCTCTGTGGAAAAATAATATGCAGGCTTTGGTACAGAAACAAATGCAGAAACCCACGTTTTGGCCTTCACTCTGCAACCCACTGTTCGGTGAGCACGTTGCCGGCAATATCCGTGCGTACAGTCAACTTTTCAACATACTCGGCATTGAACTGTTCCGCGTGAGCTCTGCATCCAACGTAAAGATGGACGCGGAGCTTTCGAAGGTATTTGAGCGTTTCATTCAAAAAGTGGACGTGTTTGAACGGTGGGTCAACATTGTGTTCGATCTCCCGCCCGCCAGTGACGGGCAATTTACGAACGCAAATAACACGGACAGCAACGAGAGCTCCACGAGTGCCTTCACTGTGTGCCTCGAAGAAAAGGTACAAGAAACGCCAGACTGGCTTGGAAGGTTACAGTCTTTTAAGGATCTGCTGGTGCTGGTGATCCGTAAACGAGAACCGGGTGTTGTGCTGCCCGATCGGTGTAAAGCATTCCTTGCCGAGCGCTGCCTTTCGGTGCTGGTTGATCGGATAGAGGAGATCCATGATATGAGACCACTGATCGTACTGGCCGAATTGTACTTGATCGTTTTGTCGGATTTTGAAAACAAGTATACGCCCGATACGGCTCGGGACGATCAGATGCTCCGGCAGATGGAAACCTTGCTCAGCCGTTTATCGGTCTCGTATGCGGACATTCATCAGCGGGCCAAGGAAGCCATTTTGGTGATCGCCATAAAAACGGTCGCGTTCCAATCGGATCGCTGGATGGAAAACGGCACGATTGCTGTGGAGTTGACACGTTCGGCGGTGGACATAGCGGCCGAAGAAATTAGCACTCTCGAGATGCTCGCCAAATCGCCCGGGTGGAAGGATCGTTCGGTGAGCGACAAGACCAGTGGGAAGCTGTACAATTCTTTGCTGCTGGCGATCAATCTGTTGAAACAGTTGACTATCAGCTTCGATCAGCGGGTGGCAGTTCCTTCGCTACAGTTTACAACTCGCTGGGTCAGTTGGTTCGTCAAGGGAAAGCTATTCCAGCGGCTTCTCAGCATCACGGGCACGGTGTTGCCCGAATACGAACACCGGAAGCTGGTGGTCGAGCTGATGGATTTGCTGATTCTGCTCGCGGAAAGCCGTTGTTCCGAAGAGCTGCTGTACTGTGATGTGGGAGACTATCTATGGCTGAAGCTGTTGCCACCAAAGGAGCTTCTGGTTCGTCCCTACGTGGTGAGTAGTGTAAGTATGAGATCAAACTCATTTGTAAGTTTTTTTTTATGCTATAAATATGCAATGCATTTGCTTCACAGGGAACCGAACAGCAATGGCAAACGCAAGACTGGTGGCCTATTTACTCGCGCGGTATACGGCTCGTGCGGCTGCTGCTCAGCCAACATGGACATCGTTTCCTACGGGAAGCCATATTTTTCATCGGAATTCACGAGGAGTATCTGATGGATTCACTGCTGCTTGCCAAACAATCGCTGGAGCCGAGTGCATATTTGCTGATAAACGAAACACTGCAATTGGTTGGCACGATGGTCGCGTACGAAAAGCAATGGCGCTTGGAACACAGCCAAAGTTTGCTTCATTTGATGGTAAGGGGAATTATTGGAAAGGTTTATCGATCTTTATCGTAAATTCAAAATCTGTTGGTAATGGTAATTTCTTTTCGATATCGCTTTCGTTAACTTTTAACAGCGTTGCACACAATATCTGATGGACTACGCCATCTCGCTGCTTTACCGCCCGAAAATTTTAAAACGACTTATAACCGGAAGCGGAGACAACGGTGGATTCCTAGTGACAGAACTTGATATCGATCCCAGCACGATCGATGCATCAGACGAGCTGGTCAAAGCGATGAACAATCTGATCGAGATTGTGATACTCTGTACGAAGGCATTGTTAGCGTTCAGCCCAACACTCTTGGTGCTGCTGTGTGATGCCGAGTTCGCACCGAGCACGTTTCGACCGCTGGTGGAAATTCAGTTCGGAGCTCCGAAAATCAGCACGGACAACTTTTCACAGCTCAGCTTCGGTTCCCTGCTACAGGCAGCATGCATCTTCACGAAGGTTCTTAATCTGGTAAGCGAACATGATCTAATTTTACAGAAAAGTTTATTTAATCGCACTTTCTTGTTACTATTTGTTGGATAACTTGTTTTAATTTATTGCTCGCACTGATCTTTTTGCTTAGTTATAATCAAAAGTTTGTAGTGACTGCCTGGTACAATGGCAAAACGAAATTGAAATGAATTAATTACTAAAATTATACATCTCTTATCATCTTTTAAAGCAACATCACGCGTTTAGTGAAACAGCTCTAAATGAATTACCTGTAAGCATCAAACACCGTCAGGCTGACGGAATGGACGATTCGACAGCGGAAAGTCTAATCACCGGTGCCAGCCGATCCGGACTCACTAGCCACGGCGGTACCCCAGGTCGCGGCAAGAGATCCCAGTTCGCAAAAACCCTCTCCATGACAAGCGTTTCCAGCTACACGTCCTCCAACGCAATAACGTTGTCCAACGAGCTGCTGACACATCTAGACACTAAACTTTGCATCTATGGGCTCGAATTCGTCCTAACGCTGCTCGCATCCCAGAGTCTGCTGGCGTTGAAAGACGTCAATTTATCCCAGCGCGAAAAACAGCTTATCAAGCGAGAACTCAGCACGGAACTGCTGATCTTTCATGATTTCGTGAAGCGTCGCATTCTGAAGGATGCCAAAAGTAATCTGGCACGCAAGAAGCACGGTGTAGTGCCCATTTCCAACGAAGTGACCGACATCGACTACGACGACCAAGATGACGATACTGACGATCGGCGGCGGGGCACTTCGTCGACGGATAGATCGAAAGGCGGCGCCACTAAGTCGAACAAACGGTTGTCGTCTGCGCAGCAGCAATCGATGCGTATCAATGTCGTCCGAAAAATGCATCTGCAAAAACATCATCAAGAATCACCGGAACTGTCCGGAGGCGAAGCAACGCCCGTTCTGAAAGGAATCCTTAAACCGTCACCACCTTCCACCTCCGTTAAGCGGGTAATGTTTGACGACGATCTGGACGAGCCAGCAAATAGTATCGCCTACGTTGAACCGGAAGACGAGCCAGTGTATTACGAAGCACAGGAACCGCAATTTACTGGCCTCTCGTATGTGCAAATGGTAGAGGAAGATTACCTTCATCTTCTCTCAAATGTGCTACTTATTGTAGGACAAAGTGAAAACTGAACCCATCTCTGCTAAATCTGAGGATAAGTTCGATTCATAATATGCCCGTTCTACTTTCTGATTAGCCAGAATTGTTGCGTTCTCAAATGTTAAGCTTTCCATCATGAATTAATAAAATTTAAACTGATAATGCATTAGGCGAAGGTACAAAGTTGAGGTTTGTTTTGAATGGTTTACAGGTCGTATCCTTCAACCCATTTTCTAGCATCTTCAGCATTCTAGCAAAGGCTTCTGGTATCCAATTTTAAGGCATGAATCGCTCTTCGGTTCCGCCCAATAACAACGAGTTAGAGAATGCGTCTTACGGATGGAGGACAATAGGCTTCGCTTGTACAAAGTGTATGCATTTTTCATCTCCTGCAATAATTAAGACGAATCTGGTTAAGACACCGGTAAAATCATCACCGTCACTGAGAAGCGTGGATCGTATTGATCAATTTTTGATTCAGTCAATGACGAGTCCGTCTGTTAAGTGATATTTTGGGCTAATTTAACTTGTGCTTTGTGAACCAAATGTTAATACCCATTCTCGAAAAATCTAATTCAAAACTTTACCGCAACATTGGTAAGTTTGTTTTTGATTGCAAATATGAAAAGCATCAATCAGTACATTATAATAGAACGAAACATGTCATATTGCAGGAAGACATTGAACCAAAACGAGTTTTCCATGGATGGAAAATAATATCCATTTACATATCTCTGCTGACTACTTAATCGAAACAAAACACGATTGTTTTGTATTGCTAAATAGGAATGGACATCAATCAAACTCACCTGATACAAACACCAACTAAAGCCGTGTTCGCATTTGTCAACCAATGATTTATCAATACTTTCGGTCGAGATTTTCATTCAATTATTTATAATTCTCATACTAATATACATTTGTTTCAATAGTGTTTTTGCGTGACTTCTTTTTGTTTTCTCGTTTGCGTCTTTAATCGCATGTTTGATGTTGTGAATTGAATATTAGACTTTGTAATTAAACAGATAGCAATAGCGATTCGGCTCGCTCCTAGAGTTTATCGTACGTACGGTGCTACCTTTCAGCTGTGTATTGACTCACTTTCTATATCTTGCTGTGTTCTTCTTTCGATGCTTCATTGTCTTCTCCTTCTGTGCTTCATTTTCCCTATCATCTTAATTATTATTACAATTACTCTTCCTTTTGCCGGTACTTATGAAAAAGGGTCTCAATATTTGACGCATTCTTTTTTAATCTATACTGCCGACAGAGAATTACGTAAACTGGTTTGACTGTCTTTTACAATCATGCGCGAGCCTATGCATGCGGGCGTACGTGTGTGTTTCATTATCGCAACTATGTGTAATCAATACTTGCAATATCATTCAAGGATTCTTTTGGTGTTTCCTTGAAACATTCTGCTGATCTCGTTTGGGGCTAAACGTGCATTAGAGCACAGTGCATAACCGCGACAATGCTGCAACTACTTATTTATGTTCGCGCATATTCACTAGTACTAAAACTAGCTCAAGGCCGTTTTCATCCAGAGACACTTTCCTGTTTGCTGTTAAGATATAAACTGGCCACAAATGTTGACTAAATTCAAACTTCTCCCAAACTGAACCGTTAACCGTTAACACTGCGGTAAACTTCTAGTTGTAGCTTGTAAAAAAATGGTACCGCGGAAAGAGGTCACATAAAGATAATGCGTTTGTGCACTAAAAAGAATAAAACACTGTTAATCGTCAACAAAGAAGTGTTAAATGTATCTTACCTTCAGTTTAATTTTGATCAATAGCTTTACTTCATACATTTTACTAAAGCTAGCGATATTTTCCAGTACTAAATGTGCCAAAACAGAGAAGAAAAGTGCGTGTGTAATAGATAATTGTGATTTTGAAGATTTTTCTGCATAGCTGGCTCCAATAGTTGTAACCTAAAATGACATTGGAAGGTTATAATTAGTGATATTTAACATACATAAAAAAAATTATGGTTTATTTTGAATTGCTGTGGTGATTTCTCCAGAGCGACAGAATAAGCCAATCGAGTTTACGTCCATTTTTACCAATTTAATTTATTTTATAACAACTGTAGAACAAAAACAAGATTCGTTACTGTCTTAAAACGTTTGAGCATTTTATCATCAATCGTATAAAATAAATCATCTAAATTATGTTTAAAAATACACAATTCAGAAGCGTAAATGTTGATAAATCATCATGTAAGTTACGTTAGATGGGAATATCATGTGGCTTTGCTTGAGCTCTGTTAGAAGTTTTAATATCTTCGACTAGGTGGTCTCTTTCCATTTTTAATTGGATTGCTACGTTACACGCGTGCAAAGTTTAATACAATTAGGCATCGAAGAAACCGTTGACGATTTAAGGATTTCACGTGACTAGGTTTGCTGTTCATACAGCCATACCCTTCAACTATGCATCAGTGGATTAATAATTTTTCATACATAAAACCTTAGTTGCCATCGTATGGACTTCTTTATAAGGGAAACAGACAAAATGGTTAAAAAAAATTTAATGATCTTTGTACTTCCGACATACGTTATTCTGCACGATCGTCGCGCAAGACGTGAGTATTCATTGGCCATGCAAAACTATAGAGCGATCGAGCGAACAATAAGCACCCACAGTGGCACGTAAACTCTCGGGCGAATGTTCGAGAAGCAAACGTTATTGTTTGTTCTCTTTGTGTTGTTTTCTCTTCAAGGCCATCCTTGTCTCTTCAAAATATGCTTTTAAATAAACCACTCAGCAGGCGGGACGAGGCCGCCCGAACAAGAGCATTGATCAATATGTTTACCTTCGATTGCAATTCGATACACTCCCTCTCTCCTGGGGTGTTTGTCTACTGTTCTACACAAGCATTGGTCAGCCGAAATCAGCTGTTCACGTCTATTGGTCAGCTGAAGCTGGATGTAGTTGAATGAACTTCCGTAAGTGGGCACAAAGCCAAGGTAACGCGAAATGAGCTGCAACCGTTTTTCACCCACTTCACTGAGCGTACAAGTTGAACGTTTGATCCGTTAGCTTTTAACCCGGACCGGGAAGGATCTTTTTTCTACCGTTGACGATAAACGTACGAAGAACGTTCTGTGGTGGCTTTGCTCATCCAATTTTCAATTTTGAAAACAATTTTTATTACACACACGAACGCGCACACATACAGACACTCACGCAGAGTAAAACGCATTCGCGCAAGCGATTACTCTGTAGTCTTCTGGGATACAGGGCTGGTGGCTAGGCGGGGGATCTATTACTGTTTGGGGACAACCACTGCTACTGCTGCTGCTGTTGTTGCTGCTGCTGCTTGCACGGTTGCAGTTGCCGGCGCTTGGTTCTTCGGGTTTGTTATTTAAACGATAATCGGCTTTCGAGGACAAACGAAAACGGCCAGACTCTAGTTGTCAACGTTCGCGTACCGTTGCGTCCACTCCTTCGCATTCCGGATCGCTTCGGCTTCGTTAACCTTCCACAGCTCCGCAACGTCGTTCGCCAGCGGATCATCCGGGTTCGGTGCGCTGAGCAGCGCCTGTATGGACAGCAACACGGTCCGGATTTGCAGTGCCGGGCTCCATTTGTCCTTCAGAATGTCCAAACAGATTCGCCCGAGACGGTCGATGTTGGGGTGGTAGATCTTTGTTATAAAGCGCACCTTTGGTGCGGACATGGGGTAGTCTTCGGGAAGGAACAGCTCGAGCTTGAATAGGCCCCCCTCAAACGGAGAGTCCTCAGGGCCGAACACGATTACGTGAAAGTAGCGAGCGTTCTGGTCGTCCGGAATCGCGCTGATGCCGGGCACGGGTTCTTGCATCAGGCGCTGCGTTTCTTTAATTATTCTACGAGGCAGAGCAGCCATGTTTGTTTGCCTTCTTTTCCTTTACGAAACTGAAACCAAACTACACTAGAGTGTGTATTTGTGTGCTCGTGTATGCGTTTTTCCGTGCTGCACCACCCACTGCCACAAGAATTTTCGGCCGTATCAACGCCAAGCTACGGAATCAGCTCGTTCGTACAATGCGGTACGTTCCGTCCCGGTGCCCAGCGAATGTGGAATTTGACAGAGCACAGCGAACGCGTTCTCTGTTGGGCTTTCGGTGTCTGTCAATGGGAGCAACTCCCTTAAAAGCAATTCTTTTGCTTAGTTTTTCTCAACTTTAGGTTTCCGCAGAGAATTTAGGAGTACAAAAGCCGCCCGCTGCTGTATTGGCCTGCGTTGAGCTCACAGTGACGACGACGAAATCGATAGAATGACGGACTTTTTCAACACTCGCGTGAAGGAACACGAAAATTATGGTGCTTCTTTCTTGTCTGCTTTGAACGATACAGAAAGAGATCGAGCGCCAGAAAGAGACAGCATGCAAGATGCCCGGAAAAGGCTGCGGAACGCAGGGTGTTCCAGAAAAAGAGCTGTCAAGTTGTACTAACTTCGTGTGTAATATTTGAAGCCATTGCAAATGCACACTTAAACAAATCGAATTATTTTGGCATGATTTTAAATAAATGTTTCTTTTCGAAACATTGCTTCTGTTATTCCTTATCAGTCTCTTTCCATTGTCTAACCGTCCAACCAATAGAGTCTAACCGTCGATGAAAGATTTCCTGTCACAATGGCATCGAAATATTTCTTGTGGAGGTGTGTTATTTTGAAAAAAAGCTATAAATAATTAATTAATAATTTAAACCACTTATATTTGAGATAAATTAGGTTGGCATGTTTATGATTAAGTTTTCTTTACCTCAGAAGAACGGAAAGGGTTGTTGTTAAAAGAAAAATTGAAAATCCAAAATGTTTCTTCTGCCTTTTTTCTAAGTTGTAAATCAGCTGTTCGTACAGTATGACAGGCGCAAAAATAGTAAACAACAAATTTACATCAGCAGAATCTGCGCTGCAAAAGTTCAAATGAATAAGAATATATGATGGCCACACTGCTTTCATCTATAAAACGGGCCCCAGTTTTACGCGACTCCAGTAGTTTGTGGCTGCTGACTTGGTTGAATAATTACCAGCGGAAAAGTACCAAAATTAATGCTATCGATTCGTTCATTATTGAGCTGATAGAAAATAAAACGCTCAAATGGAAAGTACTCAACAGTCGGCATCGCGATGGTCAACCAAAGGTGGCCGAAAGTGGCTTATCGGAACGGCCGCTTTCCCAGGAACTTAACAATATGGGAAGCATCCAGCGAACTTCTTTCAAAATAGCCAAAATTTACAATGAAATTACGCAAAACCCGTTAGCAGTAAACATTAGCTCAATGGACATTGCGCAAGTGGACCATCTCCTCTCTACGGCTTTGGCGGAGCACGAACATGAGGATGTGAATCTGTTACTGGAGCAATTAATTCAATTTAAGAAACTACCATCGCCTCTAGTGCTGAACAAACTGCTAAAGTATGTAGCAAGCAACGGCGAGAAGGACAAATTAGAACGTTTGATCGTGCTCGCAGTTGCCCAAGGCGCTCCGTGCATAACACCGATTCAGAGGTTCGAGCACTACCGCGCCTTATGCCAATGGAAAATGGGAAATACTGTGAAATCGCTGGAAACTTATCGTCAAATTGTTGAAAAATGCGACCTTGACGAGATGCCAGTTATTGATCGTATTATGGTGGAAATAATCGACGAAACAATTGATAAAAAAAGCGAAGCCGCGTTACTGGCCGTGATGAGATTGTGCGAATTCTGTTTAGAAGAACATCGGCACGTGTTTCCTATTTGCCACTTGTGGGATAAAAGCTTCCACAGCATATGGCACAGTGATCAGGAGTTGTCGAGAACCTTGTTCGATCGGCACGTCGCCATACGGGCAGTTATCAGTAAAAGGTTGCCTGCAATTCTGATTCTGACGACGTATTCGTATTATGCAGTGACTATATGCATTACTTTCAGGATTGGCCATCTTTGCTACTCGTTACTGCTGGACAACAACACCGAAAAGGTCTACCAACTTATGGAGATTTTTCTGAAGCATGATATGAAGCCCGAGTGTACATCAATCCTCATTCGTTTGTTCGACTACCAGTGTAAGTCAAATTCAACAACGATTCTGCAGATTATAAATAAACTTAATTATACTGATTTTAGATTGGCGAAAAAACCTACGAGGTTGTTCCGAAATTATGCAGAATGCTGTTGACTTGAACATAATGTTGCCCGAACTTTACAACCATCGTTTGCTGGAACTACTGTTAGGCCGCTCTTCGGTTACTTCGACTTCATCCAGCACACCGAAAAAGACTGCAGTGCTCAAACCAAGAAAATACGAACTAAAATTCTAGTTATAGTACTGACTAAGGTGTGCGTAAGGAGGTTCAAAAAGTGTAAGATGTTGGCAGAACATGCCGTATGTAGTTGAAAATGCGATTTAGTCTAGGTCTAGGTTGTGAATATAATTAATAAACAATTGCTTGGAAACATCCAAACTGGGCTTTGTCAAAAATATACCAGTCTAGGTGACTTGTCGGCCAGCCGCCGCTCATTTAGGTGCACTTGTCTTGCAGAACGCAAGCATCGAACGACCTGATTCGTTGGTTCTAGATTATGTACACGCTGAGAAAAACTTGCCCTTTGAGCTAGCGGAAGATCTATTCTTTTGGATCATTTCAGTTTTCTTTTGGAGATGTATTGCTTCGTTTTGAAATTGCTATTATCATTTATTAGGTTATCGACTCAATTGTGGCTCATCATCGAAGATACAGTGCAAAAATGTAATTTGTTGAAACAACAGACGACATCGTTTTTATTAGACAAAAACCATTAGACTACTCGCCAATTACTATGGCAGCATCAACACTTCATTAGTTCGATGTTAAGTTCTTTGCGTAACTCGGTGATATCCTGCTTCCACCTTTTCTCCCAATAGACTGTCATCAGCGGCCTGATGCGCCTTCCACTTCTCAGTGCCCAAGGCAGGTACTGTCGAAGATAGTTTTGACGCTGTCTGAAAAAAAAGATCTTAGCTTCATAACAGAAATGTTTTCTCCTATCGTTAGCGAAATGCATACTTGGGGCGTAGTCGAAATGCCCCAAAAACGGCGCCACCGTAACACATTGGAAGACCCGTACTGAGCGCTTCTATCCATTTGATCGTTACCTCCCCCAGCATATTAGTTGGCATACCAAAAACAGCATGCACCATATCGTGAGTTTCGCGATACCGAGTCATAACGTACGCGAGTTCCGGGTCGTCAAGAAATCGGGTCTCCATCCGTGAGTCAGGTGTGATATTCTGCAAAATGGTTAGTAAAAAGAACTTTATTCATTGAATTTTATCTTTTTCGATAAGCTTGAATGCAACGGACATTTTCCTTCATGAATGTGACATACAAATGGCCGAAAGTATTTTCCGGGAGTCGTTCCAACGCTTCCATGTCCACAGTACGTGTGTTAATGCGCGGCTTTTCTAAAAGAATTTGCCGCCCTTCTTCATTAGCTTCCATGAGATGTTTTATATTCTCAAGCGCTTCCCTGCCAGTGGTTTCTCCTAAGCATGCGATCATATCATGTCTGAAATAAATTGTTCAAAGCAATGGAAACATAATTATCGTTTGAAAGCAGAATTCAAATAGGCTACCACATTTTTTCTCCGTGTTCCAAAGCATACCTTCGCGGATCAATCAAAGCAGCCATTGAGCTTCCAACGCTAAGGATAAGTTTTTGTAATTTGCTGACCTTGATTTGATTTCGCAGAAACTCCTGGGTAAATTGGTCCAACACTTGCTCATCGTTCGTTTTGCCATTGGAGGGAACGGTTGCAGATTGTATCCGTGCGTATGAAGTCGTCAACATTCGATAATAACCACTGCTTGGTTTTGAAACCAAACGAGGACATAGTTGCAACATTTTAACTTCGCTGAAACTGAAATAGGACACAATGCAAAAATAATCAACAGAGCTCATGTGAATGTAGAACGTGCGTTGTAAAATACATTAAATTACAAAGATAATTCATGGCGGCTTCGCCCACTTTCTTCGGAAATGTCTGTGGCGTACTATCAAACATTAATAACGGCGGCCAATGAACTTATCTATAGAAGGGAGTCATTTAATTCAGCGTTTACATGCGATGACGTAGACACAGAAATCATACGGTACCATGCTTATCTGTTGCATAGTCAAAGAACGCATAATAATTATTTTGAACGAGAGCCATTTACATTGTTCCCCTTCACAGGCAGCTGTAGCCGTAATCATCACTTGCGTGCTAGACCAACTTTGTGTAATCTTCAAACAAACAAGACGCACAACAAGAAGACAAGGCATAGTTCAAGGGTATTATTCATCTCACAACTCTCGAGCGCCGAAGTATGTATTACAAGTACACCGAGACAAAAACCAAAAAACTGGTTTTCTGGAAACTTTGGAACGCACCGTGTACATGCTGCATGTAGCACCGTGTGTGTGACTTCATTCATCGTCTTACTTGATTAAAGGTTATATAGATTTTGTTTCGTTTCGTTTACACCGCAGCAATGGGTTTTAAAAGTACAGTACGAGTCATTAGGACTACTTGTTGTTGTTCGTTGTTCTGGACACAGCTTTTAACGTAGGAGTATAAAGCCTTCGTAGCCAATTTCTTTCGCCAAAAACTTAGTCACGCAAAACATTGATTTTTATACAATTACCTTAGCGGTTTATATTCAATTCTACACGATTGTGGTATGCATTAAAACACGGTCCACGCTACACGTACACGTAAACTGAAATACATTAAATTAAAGTAATGTCGAATAGTGTATTGTTTGTTCGCGTATGTTTAATATCAAATCGACTGAGTGGTCAAACGCATCACACCTGAATTGCAAATATGTGTACAGTGATTTTGAATACTTTTCCGTTGTCACGAGGTGCTTGGGAAAAATATCTATCCGTTCGATCGCTAAGATAAACTGTACATAATTATCACTATGCGGAGATGGTGAACTGGCTACTGCACTGGTTACTTCACTGACCACACAATTAGGATGCTGTTGGCCTCATCTGCGCCTTTATAAATATATATGCCCGCCCGTTTGTCCCTTTGGTTTTGTTAATTATGCTATGATCCTTCGGCGATAAAACTTATCGCCTCTTATGCCCCTGCAGAAATCTATCTTAAACATTATCGATCCGACCACCGGCGGGTAACAACAATTTCTTGTCTGCGGAGTTGGTGTCTCCGGAACCACTCCCAGAACCGCTGCTCGGCTTCTTACGAAAGGTGACGTATGTGTAGAGCAGGCTCCCAGTAACACTTATGTTGATGCCGATGGCATTGAGCCACGAGAACACGTAATCACCCCCGATGAACATGCCGATGTAAGTTACGCTGATGTTCTTGAGGCAACCGACGATCGTTGTCGTGAGGGCAGAGTTATGCTGGGTGCACAAGATGATGCTGTACGACAGAACGAAGCCCATCACACACGACAGTAGGAATTGACCGGCAAACAGTGGATCGTTCCAGCCATCATACTGCCATGCTCGGTCCAGGTCACCGGCTAGCCACGTTCCGAAGAACGCAGGTAGAACCATGAACAGTGAGTTGTAGTACATCAGTCCGTACTTGCCCATGTCGGCTGTGTCCAGCTTTTTCTTCATATATACACCGTTGGCAGCGGTTAACGTGTTGGTGATCATCACATATAGGTAGCCTTGCAGGTTGAAGGATAGATCGTCCAGCGCGGCCATTAGGGCGCCACCCACCATTGCGAAAACGCTCACCTTTACCGCGAGTGTCGGTCGAATGCCGAGCACCAGCAATTCGAGCAACATGGTAAGGAGTATGGAAAAGCGGCGCAAGGCGGCAAACATTGGCAGACTGAGGGCTTGTGTTCCACCCAACCCGAACATCATGTTGCCGAGGTAGATGAGCGGAAGCGGAAATATGCGCCGAGCGATGTCGCGGCTGAAATCAGGGTACTTAACGAGGCCGAGTCGCTTGGCCACGAACAGTACGACGATACTTGCCGTTAGTTGGCCCAAGCTGAGCACAAGAAACGACGGAAATCGATAGCTGGTTAGTACGGTTTTGTTTACAACCGTAATTAGGAACGACGAGACACCGTAAAAAATGGCGCTTGATACTTTGAGAAACTGGACCCCATCCGTTCCGCCCATGCTGTTGGCCATATCTGCGGCTAGGGCGCGCATATTCGTAAATTAAGATAACGTTGTTTGCCTTAAAATCATCCGATGCGAGACCTCCGATACAAATGTTCTCTGCCGGACGGGGATGGTGAGATTCTTTTGCAATGGCAACTTTGACGACGTAGCTCGTAGTGATGGATCTCGCAGCCGATCCCTCGATAGCGATATTGATGAAGAATCGTCCTATGGCCTGTTTTTTGATGCACAACGAGGCAAGATGTTCCTGCCGACCTCGGATTCTGCACCGTTAGTTTAACGTATTCCTTGCAGCTGGATCGATGCAGCATTCTTACAACTCGTTCATTTGCCGTGTATTTTGATCAGTGCACACAGCCAGTTGGACTTTTCTTGCGTTCGATTATTCCTCTGACTGCACACCATCTCCAAAACTCCAATACCACTTTTAAGCCATCTCTGGTGCTGGTTTCGCATCAGAAGACTTATCGCCAAAAGTTTTACGAGATATCCGGATATGGTCCGGAGATGTACATCGGGAGAATATCTTCCTTGTCACGGTTTTGCTCATTAGGTCTTTCTGTTTGAACAACTGTTTTCGTTATTATTCGCTCTAGCACTAGCTGGTCTACGAATTACCCAATTGACACGAACGACTCTTGGCTTCAACACTAAATTGTGTACAACATTGGCGAAGCAGGCCAAATCATCCGTCAAGTCACAAATTCAATGGCAACGTGATATTGTGTAGGAGTGTGGGTTAAATGCAGTTACTTGTGTGACACTTGGACGTTTGAAGTTTTCGCGAACAGGTCTCTTTCATTTAGGGTCAACAGCCTAATATTGCTGTGTAAAATACTGGTCTTTATACAAAACGGCTTTCATATTTTGATTGACGTTCACCTTGCAAGAAATGTTAAAGCATTTCGTACAAATTTCACAATTTATAACAACACAGTTTTCACCGGCTCTATTAAAAAATCGCGTGTGTGGGTTTCACTGGGTGGTGTTAGTGAGAACCGGTTCAACATTAATTTGACAGATATCTCGTTTGTTATTCCATGATTGCGTGTTGTTTTATTTTTGACTGCACGTTGCAAAAATGCGAATGCCTAGTTTTCTCCAGTAATTAGATGTGATAAAACACCTTGAACTTCATGCTCCAATCAACAACTCAAAAATTGATTAGTTTGGCAGGAGTTATGTGTGCGATTGCATCGTGGGTTTCAACATGTGATCAACCAATTTTGTCCCATGCATAAAGAGTACGAGTGGGAATTTATCTTCCTGCATCGATTAGTAACTAACAGAACTTACTTTTAGACGAATGTATAAACAAATTCAAAATAATTATATTCACCCACTTGCAGTTTGTTCTGGCCTTTGTTGACAACTGAAGAAATTCGGAAGGGTTTCACACATTGTTTATTTCCTGTTCGCTCTGACTCGCACGGGCGAAAAGTACAGTGCTTGTCGAAAATGCACTCTTTGTGTAGAAAAAGTAAAGAAATGCAGACATTTGAGAAGACAAAAACTTTTGTGGTTCCTAGTAGGAATGTTTACTACTTTTACGTTTTTACGAATATGCTTCAGAGCAAAAAAAAGTTAGCTTGAATACTCAACACCAAGACTGGTCGGTCGGTTGTGTACTAGGTAAAACTACCATCAATTGTTTGTTGTGCACTAAAAGGATGAGTTAACTGCTATCTTCGATCATTCTTCACGGCAGTACTTTTACCCTGATTGTTTCGTCCTGAACGGGGGGAATTTTTTTGAGATGGTTTCATGATACTGGGGACTGGCGGTGTAGCTGCAGCAGCTGCTGCAGCGGCCACGGAGTAACGAGTCGTAGCAGAGTGCGGTTTGGACTGTGACACGCCGCCTTGATGCAGCGGATTACTGTTTGCCATCGCTTTAGGAACTCCGATAGATTTTCCGGTACCGTTATTGTTGGTTCCCCCGTTGTTTGGACCAGCGCCGGAACCGTTGTTGAGAATGGGCGGCGGTATCGAAGGGCTTAGGTTGGGGTTCGGTTCACTCATGTTGAGCATCTCATTAAAATTGTAGCAGAAGTCACCTAGACGAACTATTTCTCCGTTCTTTCCCGAATACAGCGTGAGGCATTGGCGCCAAATAGCGGAGTAACCTTTCGTCAGTCGAACGATATCCCCCGGCGACAGTTGCTTTCCGGGCTCATCCCAAATCGAAACGTTGATGGCTGCACTCTGGTCAGCCACCTTAAATGTTCGCACCTCTCGATTTTCCTTCGTTAGCGTAACGGGACCAATGTCGAGAATAATGAAGATTACGTTGATATTTTTGAGACCCGGATAAATATCCTTAATTGCCATTAGATCCATTGGATTTGGGTTCGGCGGATGGGTTGGCATTGGCCTGGAGAGAAGAATGGGGCGAAAATCACATTGATTTGGTAAATAGATCCGGGCTTCGTCTGGGCGATGTGCACTACTCACCCGTACATGTTTCCGGCCATCATATTGTCAGCTTGCGTTGAAGTAAATATTCCTTGTTAAGTTGCATTAAAATCATTAATTTGCATGATAGAGCTTTGTTAAGTAAAATGCCTCGGTTTTCGAAGACGACTGTCAAAGCCTTTTGACATTTGACTGTTGAATAGTCGGCGAAAAGGAAGCGAAAAGAGAAGGAAGATGTAACGGGCGAAAAACGAACAACGAGCGTCGTGACTGTCATTTTGTGCTGCAAAATACACGGTCGCGGAGTGTGAGGTAAGTTTACTGTTAAAGAATTTTCTTTGTTTTGCGAAAACTTTCGTTACCCCAAATAGCAGAGTTAGTAACTTATTCCAATGCGTTTGTAGCTCGTTCAGATAAAACAGTTTTAAAAGAAATCTTCAACATGGATATCGATGAGGAAGAGTTTGAAGCGCCGACCTCTAGCAGCAGTCGTGGTGAGCGGAAGCGTTTCGAGGTCAAGAAATGGAACGCGGTAGCCCTTTGGGCTTGGGACATCGTCGTGGACAATTGCGCCATTTGCCGAAATCACATTATGGATCTGTGCATCGAGTGCCAAGCCAACCAGGCATCGGCTACCAGCGAGGAATGTACTGTCGCCTGGGGAGTCTGTAATCATGCGTTCCATTTCCACTGCATCTCTCGCTGGCTCAAGACCCGACAGGTATGCCCGCTCGACAACAGGGAGTGGGAGTTCCAGAAGTACGGCCACTAGAAGCGGATACACGTCGCAAGCACCGTGCAGCAGAACGGGCAATACATTTACTCGTTCTTTTCTAATTCAACACATCCGGACACTGTAACAACATGACGTGATGTTATCTGAGCAAAAAGAAACATGTTGTGATATTGTCAAGAAAATCAAGCCAATAATAAATTGAGGTGTTTCAAGAACTCTGACAAGTACTTTCAAGCTATCCAAACGTAATTGTATTTATTCGAATGTATGTCATCACAGCCTCTTTGAGGTTAAACGTTGTTTGTCATGCGTCTGGTACGCGTTGTGGCGGCCTTGTCGGCTGCTTCCGGATCCTTCCAATGGTTATTGCTTAACGTGTTCGACCAATGTGGCCACGTTTTGATAATGTCGTACAGCGCTTGACCGGGACTCTCGAAAGGGGCTAACTGACGGTGGCCATACAAGCTGTAATTGGAAGCAATATAATTGTTATCCAACCCCATTTGTATTAGTTGCTTGGCAGCACTCAGCTGAGCGATGGGGGGCTTCATTTTGATAAACGTTCCCACGAAGGCAATGCAGATGCTGTCCACATTATAACCTGCCGATGGGTATACAGATCGTTAATAATTTCATGATCCATAAATGACCTATTAGCTTACCTTTAGTGTGTGCTCCTTGCTTCGTCCATCCTCTTCCTTCATATGCGTTCCCGTCGCCGCCAACCAGAAATTGATACGCAATATCAGAAAAATTTCTCGATTCGGGGCTTATGTGGAACTCTTGTATTAACTTCACGTGGTACATACAGTTGGCCTATCGAAGAAAGACGTTTACGAGAATCATGAAAGTGCATAAGACATTAAAAGGGCACTGCATCAATAGTCAGTACAAATAACCCGCAACATAAAACTAACGAATTAAAAAAAACTCCATTTTTTCTTGTCAGTCTTGTATTTTAGCTTTTCGCGTTTGGTCAGTATCATGAAACAACTAACCTAATTATGCTGAACAGAACGTATGGACTTGTTCGCGTGTTCTTGTGTTTTGTCGACGAACTGATCAAGTTTCCGCAATGCCAAAAGCAGTAATTTCCCGGTTGGTGCAGTTGGTTCAAGTTGCTCGGAAGCATATATTTTGTACTTCGCCGGTAAGTGTCGTTTTTCGACACCAACTTGTAGTATTTTCTGCAACAGTTCCATTTGTTCCTCCGAGGGCGTGTCGACATAGTTATAGTCTCCGATAAACGCAATTCCTATGCTCTTTGAATTATATCCTGAAATGAGAATTGAGTTTAGCGATCGACTGATACGCGGATATGAAAAATTGGTCACTACCCTGCGTATGTGCACCGATTTTCTTCCATCCACGCCCTTCATAAATGTTGCCATCGCCTCCAATAAGAAAGTTATATCTTATGTCATCGTAGTTCATGCCGTCCATATGAAAAAGCTGCAAATAACGCACTCGTAGGCGACATGCTGGCTGTAAAGATCCGGATAGCAGTTAACTAACTAAATTGACCTCAGTTTTCGTATTCGGTGACAGATACGTGCAACAGATAGCGTGTTAGGCTTTACTCTGTGCAAAAAAGATTTCGGATATGTCTAAATTAAGCCAGACAATCTTTGCGTCACGTAGTCACTATTTGGTACAGTTCGCAAAATTCGACTTACAGGCTAAAGCTTAAAAAACAACATTATATCATATATTGCGGGCTACACTAATGCTTTGCATTTTCACTCTAGTACAAAATGTTTCATCTTCATAGTTCGCAAAAAGGGAGACACAAATTTCAATCCTATTGCTCCTAACACTTATTGTTACCAGCTTGGTAAGGCATGACCTTGGTTAAGGCCTTTACAATATGATGTACTGCATTCAGTCTTTTAGCGATCGTTCGGTGCTGAAAAATGATTTCAAGTAGGATGTTTTGTTGTCCTACGGAGGGCCCTGTTAATAATGGTAGGTTTTTCTTCGCTAAAGTGGGGCAAGAGTTTCAGTTTTTCCATTAAAAATTTGCCTGGGCTTAGAGTTGCTTTTAACTGACTGGCACCGTACAGTTTGTAGTCCACTACAAGTTTGCCTTCATCGGTTCCGTTTTTAATCAATTGAGACAACTGATTCATCTGCGCATCCGTAGGATGATCGATGGTTTCATAATTTCCAATGAAAGCAATTCCTTCACTGATAGTGTTGTAGTCTGTGAATACAATAGAAAAGGTGGTTCACCATTTGATCTTTGTCCATAAATGTTTCCACAAACCTTTTAAGTGGGCACCAACTTTATTCCATCCACGACCTTCGTATACTTTTCCGTCACCTCCGATCAGAAAATTGTATCCAATATCGTCGAATTTATTCTTCTCGATATGCAATTCTTGAACAAACTTAACTATTGCAATGCATGCTAGCTGTGAGGAGTTAGAATTTTTAGAAAGGGATGTAGTAGAATTGCGACTCATAGAAATAGAATTGATGGTAGAGTTAAAAATGAAGTGTTGAGCATTGAGTTGGTTTTGTTGTACTGATGTTTTTAGAGCAACGCAAGCCAATGAGATTTAATGTTTGCAAAATGTTGCTAGCATGCATGGTATATTTATAATGTTGTTGGTCTTTACATTTCATAGACATTTTTTGTATATTTGTTTTTCTTTTACGAAGCTGCAATAGTATTGTTTTGTTACAAGGAGTTAATATATTAGGTAATAATGTTCAATTGAGAGTATAAGATGATCTATTCCTCTTCTTTATTTTTTTTTGGTTTGTCTAAACTGAAGTGTGACATTGATTGTATCTTTTCTAGCAACCATTTTCCTGTGCTTAGCTTAGCTTTCAGTTGACTTGCACCAAACAATTTATAATCTTTCGTAATTTTACCATTATTGGTTCCGTGTAGAAGCAGGCTCGATAATTGTTCCATTTGTGCAATCGTCGGTTGGTCTACGTTTTCATAATTTCCTATGAAAGCCACTCCTTCACTGATCGTATTGTAGCCTGTCAAATTAATAGAAAGCCAGAGAAAGGCTCCATTTTTGGTTTCATTCGACTGCCAACTTCTAGTTCCATCTAGCAGGAACATACCTTTAGTGTGTTTGCCCTTCTTGTTCCATCCAAGACCTTCATATACAAATCCATCGCCACCAATGAGAAAATTGTATCCAATGTCGTTAAATGTGTGAGTGTTCATGTGTAGTTTCTGAATGTTTTTAACAATAGCGATACATGTGTTCTGAAGAAGGAAAAGGTAATAATCTAGTTATACAATGGATTCTGGTTTCGTGCTCTTGAATATAGCAAACACATGAAATGTTCAATGTGCACTCAATATTGCATTATGGGAAGAGGTATAATTGTGATGAAAATTGTGATGATGCAAATGTGGTTCTTTCAGTAAATGTGGTGTAAATGTGTACATATGTTTCAGTTTGAAAAAAAAAATATTACACAAATGAGCTACACGTATTTACAATTTTTCATGTGGGTCATGAAGCAATGCTTCGTGATGATTTTGAACGCACGACCGATGTTACGATTGATTGGCATTTCACACGCTGGAACATAAAATGATTGTTAAGATATTTAATATTCACATATTTTTGACAGATATCACATATATTTGACAATAGACCGGACAACTGAGGCGATTGTTTATGTAATTTTTCGGCTAGAAGCTTATAAAACATAAATATAGACAATATATCCACGGATATCGGAGATCCATCGACGGAGGCACAGATATGCAAGATAAGTGCGTTGCTGGATGTTTCAAATGTTTTCCATTCATTACTGTTGCGAAATGAGGGCATAATTTTAACAAAGCCCGTGAGAAAAATAATTGTTGGTTCAGTTGCATACATTATTTGATGCATGGCATACGTTGATTGGTGCACATGTTTGTACAATCAACTTTTTCAATCTATGAAACATGCCAATACCACAAGCACATCAACAGCATATGAAATTTCTTGGTTTTGATAGTACATTCGAAGTATTTGATGTCGGTTTAGCTAATTACAAGCTTAACAAAGCTTACTTAATAATCACAGATCATTTGCAAACTTTGACAATTTTCATCATTACCTGTGTAGTACATCCTTCAGTGGCGGTGTGTGCAATAATGACGTTGTTGACCGGAAGCTTCAGATCAGCCAACACTTCCCGCGGCGGTTGAGCAAGCCACTCGGTACGGGTTACCAGCCGCAATGGCTTCGGATCGGGGAAAATATCACCTTCTGTGAATGAAAGGGTCCGAGTTAAGGTTAACATCTCAAAGTTAGAATCTTATGAGACGTGTGCTTCATCTTGTTCAGAACTTCCTGTACCTATGTCCTTTTCCGGAGGGACATTGACACGATCATCATCTCCATCGCCTATCGGAGGGCTAAATATAGTTTTACCTGACGCAGTGAGGATGCAAATAATCGCCACACCGGCGCTCAGGAAGCAGATCAGTGTTATTATCAGTATTGAGCTGAGCAGAGGCTTATCTTTAATTAATGCCTTAAGACTAGACTGCCAGGATTTAGCCTGAGAAGATAACGTTGCTGGAGGTTCTAATGGGATGAAAAAAAAAACACTGAACTGTTGACAATTTCTACATTTTTCCGAGGGTGTTCCGAGCTAGCAGTACCTTTTTTACTGGTTTCCACCGCGTCGTTCTCGTGTTCTTGGTATCCAGCATTGCTAGAACCATTCAATCGATCCTGATATATATTTTTGATCACAACCTGTCCCTTGATGTAAGTTTTATTGCCGAACGTGATGTCCGAAGAGTTTTGTAGCGCTATAGAACCGATGCTAGGCGGTGGTCGAAGCCCAGGATTGATGGTTTCTGGACCCAACATTAACCTTCCATTTTGAATCATACGCGTTTCTCCGGGAGCCAGCTCATTTGGTATCCTTTCAATGACTCGTGTAATTGTTTCATCATCACACTCCGTATCACTGCTGCTGTCGAAGGCGCTCGAATTATCGTCTCTGTTGTCTGTTTGTTTGATGGATGTCGTAGAGATATTGGAAAGACTTCCCCTGGTACTGTCCGTGGTACTGGTTACTGTGCTGGTGTCTTGAACATTACTTCGCAATGTTATTCCATCGGCCGACGGTATTTGTTGAGTCGCAGTACTATCAATGGTAGCCGTGGGTTGGTTCCCGAAATCGGGATGTTTTGCCTTCGCCATCCCGCGGTTGCGTAATGTTGAGTAATTAATTAGGATGATTATTTTGGGTCTATACTGTCGCCTCACTATCAAATGAGGTCTTCTGAAACATATTCACGTTGCTATAATCAACCGTTGAGGTTTCCTAATAGATGGTAGAGATAATAAAATTTAATATCAATACATCATTACTAGCAATTGACTATGGTTTTTTCGAAAATTTCATTACTCGTAGACTGCCGAACTATTATTTTTACCTCAAATTGACCATTATTGATCTTTCATTACTTAAAATTCTTTACAATTTACTGCGTATATAGGAATTGCATAATAACAAAAATTCCTCTCGTCGGAATCCTACTTTAACAAAATACTCACAATAGCGTTTCAAGTGCTTCTTCATCGTTCAGTACATATAAATTATTTACAGTGAGGCCAACTGAACATGACGAGTGCTGATAAGACCGAATGCTATGTTCTACTTCAGAACTCCTTGCTGCTGATATCAATTGTACATATCTTGTAAAAAATTGACTTGTTCCTTCATCAAAGTTTAATTGTGTTCAAAATAAATCAATTGCAATTATTAGCTCCCCGATGTGTAGTGTTTTAGAGAGCACGATCGTACCTTTCTTCAACACCAAGCGACGATCCATGTAACGCATACAATCACAAACTACAAGTAATAGAGAACCACTGTTATCTTGCACAAAAGCCGTCGTTTCCAACTCTCGCCACTAGAAAGTGATCATGCACTTTTGAACCGAAAAGTTTTCGCCTGTCGGTTGATCTTCTCGATTACACCGAGTACGTAAATATTTTCTTTAATTCTGATATATTTCACAACTTTTGAACGCTGCGCTGTTAGAATGTAGCATCACAGTCGTGGGACGCAATCAGTAAACCCCTGCTTCAACACACCAACGTTCGAAGCGGTAAACCGATCACGATTACGATGTGGTGAAGCTTGTTTGCATACTTTGCTTGTATCAGTAGGTGACGAACAAAAAACGTGGATCACAAATTGCTGGATTTTTTTGTATTTGTGAGCCGCCAACACTGATCCACCAACCACCTCCGAACAATCGTCACTCTCGTTGCGGCCTCTCGACAAAGCAAATAGTGAAGTTTCTTTATGAGCTCATTGTAAGCTGCCTCTTCCGGACCGCAAAAGGCTCATTGCAGCGTACAAGACAAACACTGTTCGAATGCACAAAGAGTGCAGTAATTCTGCACCAAACACACACGACTTTTACAGGAACTCGTTTGTCACACCAGTTTCAATGGAACAACGGACACAAAATTCTTCACAAGTTTATCCTTCACAATTTGAATTTGCATTCTACATGTTTGCTTCCGTGTGATGATTCGTGATGAGCACAGTACGGAGAAAAAACAGCACAACCCTTCGAAAACAAACCAAAGACTATTTCGAACTGCCTTAAAGAAAAAGATCACTCCATAACCACGATTACAGAGCAACGACGACGGCGATGACGGAAACTGCGATCCGTTTGGTTCTACGATCCGAAAGTTACTATCGCCGGGGCTCGGTTCGAGCGAACCAACACTACCAGTTCAGTGAAACCCACTACCACAAGTATGCATTGCGGATCGCATTGGTCGCTGGACAACGCAAACATACTTCTTTTTCACAGTTCATTTGCAAAAGGGGGTGTTGGAATGATACGCGAAGCATCTTCCCGCGTGCCCTTTGCGTGAAACGGCTTTGATCTGTTGCTAGAAAGCGCCTCTGATTAGAAATAGAAGCGCCTGATGGTATATTTTACATTTCCTTTCCTTGAGTTGATGAAACCCTATGGAAATGTCCCTTTCAATGTCGCTAATGTCCAGTCGCAGTTCTTCTTTGTATTTGAAGTGAATGGAAATTCGTGTGCAATATAATTCATTTTAAATTCATCACATCTACGCAAACTAATCAATTCGGTGACACAAATTAAAAGAATGATTCAAGCGTTCAGTTTAAATACTGTCGTACTGGACGACTCCAGTCCAGTCCAGTCCACTAAGTCAACACAAGGGGCCAAATTGTTGCTACGTAGATTAATTTATTTAACCTATGTCGTATGTTTAAAAAAATTGTTAACAAATGACTTGGTCATGTGACTGATATGTTTCAATGAAAAGACATCTTTTAAAAGCATAAATATTGCTGAAACATTTACGGTTCAGCTCATGCCTGAAAGCAATAGTGACACCGTGAGCGGAAAAGCTCCTGGACACTTCGCCGGCTAGTTCTCGGAAACGGTTTAAGATCTGTTGCTTATCGCTTTGTCATGTAGGCCATAGCAGGTTAGAGATAATTACGACATCTGCACCATTACGAGTGGTTTGCTCTTTTGTGGTGTGTGCGAAACGAACATTTTCGTTTTGCTTGACCATCATCTGGTACGTAGGTGAGAGCCTCCTTTGCTGAGAACGCTGGTGTGTCTGCAATTATCGAAGCTGTCCGCCTTGTTTGAAATTCACAATTAATTTCAATCAGCGCTCTTTTCACTGATAACGAGGAAAGTGCAACTGATAACCGGATACGAACACCGCGATGTTCGTTACATACACTGTCCAACGTTCGATTGTGCTGAAGTAATGAATGGGTGGCCACTGTGGTCGGGCCTCGTGCTGAGATAACATCGGCTCACACAGTTCATATTTCGCAGCAAACCGGTTATCGGCTGAGCTACCAACCAATAAGCAAGATATAATTCGGGAACTCTTCCTGGTTTTGTATTTACATACGGTACAGACGATAGTTACGGTACGGCTTAGCTGAAAACCATCTGAACATGGGGAGCATGTCAATTTACTGGTAACTCAGCCATCAACGATATCGCTGTTTACATGTTTTGCAACACGTGCTGTTTCTCGGAATAGATACGGGTAATATTTCAACAAACATAATGACATTTTGTGGGGCATCAAATGGTACCGATAAGTGAATGAAACTACTGTTGACGCAACTCCTTGAGCATCACACGAACGCTAGCCAACGCAAAAACGAAGGCCGTGTTCGCTGTTCGACCGATAAGAATTGTGCTCCGTTTGGCATGAGCAGCGGCTGCAGAATAAATAAGAGCTGTGGTTCAATTCGACAGATCTAAACGTTTGCGTAGTTTGCTTTTAGCCGTTGCACATTTTTACACGATTCCCGTCCCTGGGCGTCGCGTCTGGGCCTGCTGTATTGACATGTTGATAGCGTTTTGATGAAATAAGCCGCGGCCGGCTGCACAAAAATCCTAATGATGATCCTATACGGCCGTATAGCTAGGTATTGCCGGTAGAATGTCACTTTTAGTTACTGATAGGTGTTAATAAGATAAATTTAGCTTACCATAGTAGTTTGATTGGCTTGTCTAAACTATGAATCTGATAATGTGTTCATAGTACTTTTGTCGCATTCTCAGTCGTCTGTCGAATTGTTGCACTTTCCATTTCGGTCGTGTTGTCTTGCAAGCTGTTACTACTTATCTCGACCGTACCCTTGCTGGTAACGGAAACCTCGGGTTTAGCATACTCTTGGTCCCAAACTTTTGGCAGACCGATCTCTAGGCCGCAATGTTCATATCCTGGGGTTCCACAAGGATTCCATCGTGGAAGTTTGATTATTTTTTCGTATAGTTTGATACCTGGACTGCGAGTGATACGTGTCTGTAAACGTGAGACCAATGGATATAAATATATATATATATTTTTCTATACAAACCAAAGGCAACGCTATGTTCCGACCTGACTATGAGCAACTAGCCGAAAGTCTTGTGTCAACAGACTGTGCGTTTCTCCATATGTAAGAAGATGTTCTAGAGCTGAAAACTGATCTTCATTTGGCTCGTAGCGACCATAATCGCCCATGAAGCAAACCGCCAGTGACTTGTTGGCGTACGCATTCGCCCTATTCCAGCCACGTCCAACGTAGACATTACCGTCTCCACCAAGCTGTGTCGAACACATTCACGGATATTAGGATACTCTTCTATGTGCTGCGGGGTTCAGAACAACGTACGTAAAAATTACTTTGTATGTCTTGAAGGCTCTTTTCGGCGATAGCGGCATCTTGGAGCGTTCTCATCTTGATGGAGCACGTGTGCACGTTCATGCACTGCCGCGAGTGCACTCCGATGTGTGTGATCAAAACGTAGGGAATCGGGGGAACCAGCTCGTACTTCCCCTGCACTCCTTGCTGTGCTCCCCAGTTGTACCGGTCAATGAGCATGTGTCCATTGCCCAGATTTGGGACTAGTCGGATAGAAATTTTAATCCTTTGTTCCGTGCAACGTAATGATTAAGTGGGCTTGCTACTTACTAGTGTAAGAAACATAATTGTTACCAAAAATCGTCCCTTCATCATTGGGCGCTTCGCGGTCAGGAAGCGACTTGTAGAGAAAGTAGAACGAAATGACCAAAGCTGCTGCGACAAACAGTAGGATGACGCCGTACACGATATACCGCTCGTACTTTATGCTGTTTGTGTTGTTCGGCAGCAAAAGATTGTTTTGATTGTTCTGTCCATCTGTAATGCGAAAATAATAATTTACAGAGAATGCACATCAATCTATCATCTTATATTTGGTCTTAAAGTCTGGTCTTCGTTCAATCTTAGTGGTCTTGTGGTCTTGGGCAACCTTTTTATAGTCTTAAATTGAAACATTCATTGCACACCAAATACATTTCACATGTTGTTTGGTTGATTTTCAACATTGCATCCGATTTATTACATTCAATATTATGTCTATATTGATTTTATACAGTCATTTACAATAATGTACAATAAAATTCCGATTGCTGAATCTGCTACCATTTAACTACGCTTTCCGAAATCCAATCTAGACTAGACTAGAATGCCACACCATTTGTGGTTGAAATTCATTCCTCTTCGGTTGTTTTTCGCGTGCCGATCATGTGAATTGTAATTCCGTTCCGTTCATTAAAGAGCCTTTCTTCGTCCCAAACAGCGGGATATCCCAGTTCAGCTCCACAGTGAGAATATCCTTGAGTGCCACACGGGTCCCAGCGAGACAGGCGTACAATTTTGGCGTATAGTAAATTTCCTGGGCTCGTTGTGTTCTTTGTCTGCAATGTAAGCACAGTTTTCCATTAGCTGAGATAACACACCTACTGTAGAGCAGCAGTATGCTGACCTGCTGGCGTCCCACGAGTTTGTAGTCTGTAGCGAGCGAATTCTGTACGACGCCGTAAGTGAGCAAGTGTTGCAGGGCAGAGATCTGAGAATCATTGGCGTCGTGGCGATTGTAGTCTCCCATAAAGCAAACCGATAGTGTACGATTGTGGTACGAGTTAGCTATCCTCCAACCGCGTCCAACGTAAACGTTTCCGTCGCCACCGATCTGCAGATGAAAGGCAGCTTTCTAGAATAGCGATGTTTGCATATTTTTTAACATAATCGTCATGGATGACTTTTATGAATGATGTTCGTATCGAGGCGTGTGTGAGAATTTGCTGATCGCTTACATAGAAGTTGCTCGGCAGGTCCGGTAGATGTCTTTCACCAATGGCCGCATCCTGCAGGATACGCAACTTATTTGAGCACTGGTACACGTCTGTGCATGATTTCGAACTAACGCCTATGTGAGTTACGATAACATACGAAATGGGTCGTTTAAGTTGAACGGATGCGGAAACATCATCCTGGGAACCCCAGTTACGGCGGTCGATGATCATGTGACTGTTGCCAAGGGTCGGTACTGCGGAAGGGTCAATCTGGCAAAGTTACTGGAAAATTCGTCCACCAACAAGTCACCAACCGCTTGGTTCATCCCTTTGTTGGCTAACTGATCATTTATACTTACTGGTTCGCGAATCATAGTTACGATCGAAGTTAATGTCTTGCGATGGCGTAAGGTCACTTGCCGTGCGGGTCTGATTGATAATGACATAAATTGCAGACGAGAATCCAATGATGGCAAAAAAAATCAGGGCTCCGTAGATGAAGTAACGTTCCTGGCGCAGAGTGGATGGTACCGTTGAAGGCAAGCTCCGGTTCTGGTTGTTGCGGCCAGCTGCACATTTGCATTAACGATGCGTGAGGAAAAGGTAATCAAATTCAATATCGTCACCCCAACATTTTTTCATTGAAGCATTTTTAAGTAAATGAAGGTAGCTGGGCGATGTTGCCTGAAGTGTAAAGATTGGTCTGGTGTAGGCGAAAGTTTTCTTTAAATAACTTCGTCAACTTGTTCAATAACGGTTCAATAACGTTGCTACGCCGTTGGTTTTGGTAACGGCCATAGTGTCGATGTCGGCCACGGATTGAATGGCATCAGATGGCACGGTATGTTTCAGTTGGTATGCTTTTTTAGCGCATGAATTGTGTCAATAATCTGTTTCCTCTTGGCAATTACCAGTTGCACTATTTTCCAATCGCTTTTTTGACCGGCCGATCAAATACTGGCACGATCCGCGAGAAGTTTAACTCATTCTAGCACAAATGATAGACTTTATTGCTCACAATCTACCAACAAAAGATACATCATATTAGATCTGCTGCAATGGTTGAATAGAATTCAAGAACGCTGGAACGGAGAATTCAATGCTGAAATGGATTCTAGTAGACGACTGTACAGTGATTCGACCAGTACGTCGCTCCTGAGATAAACGATATAAACGCTGGAATGAGCTAATCCGTCCAGGAAGGTTGAATAATAGCCAAACAAGTAAACACCGAACCGAACGTGTAAGGAGTGGCACAGCTAGGCCACTTTACATCATGCTTCCACTTTGAGACAAAAAATGTGGCAAAGTGTAGAGGTTGTCAGAGTTGTCGGAAAGAAGGAATACTTTTCCATAATGATTCACACACATCTTGAATTGCTAGCGAAACTGCATGACTGGTTGGGTAAGTTCCGTTGTAGTCCGGCCGGCCACCGGTCGCTTGAACATTGCACCGATGTTGTATAGTTTCCACTGCCGATTCCACCGTAGTTCGTCGAAGATGACGCGATGCCAACCGAGCTGGACTCGTTCGTTTCCAAAGATATTGCACGAGATGATGGGACACCAGCGGATGACGTCACGGCCGCCGACGGAAAGGATGACGCGGAATGTGTTGCGGGTGTGCCAGTCTGGGAGGCAGGCACCAGCGGTGACGATGATTTCGAGGTTCTCCGATGGTAATATTTACGCTTTCGCTGGAAAAGATTGGCGGCCGTCGAGGCAGAGCTTGGCTGGTTTCGTTCTTTGTTGTGAATTTTTAGTAACAGTTTCATGATTTACAGCTTTGCATTTTGCTTTTTGCGCACACTCTGTAGTAACACCGGACACACAAAACTACCACTGTAGAACCAGCGGATGACCTTCAACACTATCATTGGCCGAAAATAGCACCGTTTTCTCGCGTATTAGAAGTGCATGGTGTTGTTTCTACTGTACACTAAACCGGCGCATCGGTTGAACACTTTTGGAGAACTTCTTGGGACGTGTTACGCCGTCTTCTTGTAGCATGCCGAGCTGACTGAACGAACGGATAAGCGTCCAGCGGATCAGCAGCGCAAAAATGGTTCAAAGCGAAGCGTCCATCCACGAGGCCACGATGAATTTAAATTCAATTAGCGATCGAGCTCGTTGAGGACGTCGTGGACAGTAGGCGACTGAAACATCGCGGATAAGCACCCCGACCGACAGAATGCCGGGCATGACTCCCATAAATTTTAGCTCAACTAAGAAGCCGCTTCTAATCCGTTTTCAACGTAGTGTATGACACGCGAAACACAATATCGTATACAACCCGAGCACGCTGGCGTCAAGAGATCAACGACGGTGCAATGCGCGGAATTTCCAGACACAAACTGACGAATTGTTTGATTGTGGAGCGATGGACCTGTTTCGCAGTCCATCCGACAGGGTATTGGTATTGTGGCTTGTAACTCTGGATGTGACTACTCGCGTTAGTGTTGGTTTCTGGTGCTCCGGTTCGTTCGCTGCTCATCGGGTTTTTCCTCCTTTCAATCGAGAAGATGACCAATTCAAACATCCAACGAATACAAAATGTAAAGCGATTGAAGAGGCTTCAAAAGTTCTAAATAGTTGACAAAAAACATTTATCAACCATTGTTTGGATAAGTCGCAAATTACAATCATCCATCGACGAAAGTATAAAAAAGCATGTTTTTTTAAGTCATAGAGTGTGAGTTATTAATCGTTGGTTGGTTCGTTTTTGATGAGAGCCAAGTTTCGCTGACAAACTATGCAAGCAGTTCGTGAATATTAGCGAGTGTCACGTACTACCTCGAGATCTGACTGAATTTCGTTCATGTGTTGGTCGGAGTAATGTATGCATTAACCCCAATTTCCCATTTCTATTGTATCAACTAAACTGCGGATTCATTTATTGTTCGTTACAATTGTAACTGCCAAAACTTACTTGCAACTCTACTGGCTTCTACGGTTGCATCCATATACTGATAGATAGTAACGGCACCTTGGTACTGGTAGTGTGTCATGGGCCCAATTACCACGTCGCTAGAGTTCGATAAGTTGATCACGCTCGTAGCTGCCGGTTGTAAGCCATCGGTCGTAGTGCCGCTTGGCGTCATACCGTTCTGATGGTTTCCAGGAATGCCCGGATTGTTTGCGGTTTGCTCGTACCTTGCCCCAAGTGTTTGCGGACCAGCAGGCATGGAGTTGTGCTGCTGAAAATTGTTGTACCGCGGATGTATGCGCGTTAGGGCAGCCGCTACCGATTCCGGCATTGGTGAGGTCGTTGACGTATCACTGTTCTCCATATTACTACTTTGTCAACGAACAGAACAGTTTAATGTATGCTTATCACGACTCCGCACGCATGCACCACAGTAAACAATACTAGCGATCGCTATGAGATCTGGCCTGTTACTGAAGGTAGAACCCTGAAAGGAGTTACATTCAAGTTTCGTCTCGTTCGTATATGTGCGAAGATGTTGGCATCTGTGAGGAGCGTTTGTAGCCGGGGCCAAACGTGATCGTGAGTTATCGCATAACCACGTGGGATTTTTTTTACTAGCGGTGTGTAATTAGTCGCGTTCGAACAACGAAATACACAAGAAAAATTCTATCGTTCATTTTCTGCGTGTGAGTGGTGTATGTAAAGTACAGAAATTCTCTAGTTGTTAGGTTGTGATCTACGTACAAAATATATTGGATACTCCTGCTCATTATGCGCCTTATTAGTTTTGGCCTATTGGCCTATTGAAGCAAATAAAAAGGATCTCTCTCTCGTGGCAGTGCAAAGTAAATAACTAGTGTTTATTCTTAGTAGTGTTCTTGCTGTCTATCTGGGACTCATCGATTTCACGCCGTTCCCTTTTTAAATTTTTGTTGTCGCTGCATCTTTCATTGTGTTGAATTGGGCGCGCGAAGTGTTGGTATCTATTAAATCTGTAAAAGCTCAGGTGTGAAATACACTAAGAAGCCATTGGAATAAATCCTAATTTTATATCATAAAGGGTGCCTGGGAAGAACAGTAGCTTCTTCTTTCGCTTTTTTGTAATAAGTTAATACAAGATGTTTGTTAACTAAATGCAGCATACGAAATAGCAAGGCAACTATGTTTATATTGTTACACTGTTGCTACCAATAGGAGCGCCGAGGAACAATCGCATTCCTGCCCCTCCGGCCTTACCACAGCAACCAGTGCCGGGCGTTAAACACTCGCTAAGCATATATTTCTTATTTTTCTTTTAAATTCGAAATTTGTATCGTTATGCTACGGAACCTTACAACAGCTCAAGATTGTTCGTCCATTTCTGTTCTAGCCAAATTGGCAACACTGCTACTGACGTTTGGAATCAAACATAGCTGTCAAAAGGTTTGTTTACAAACCTTTCAGCGCGGTGGATAAAGAGTAAATATTACCGAACCTCTAGATCAAGATGGAATCAATGGAAAATCGCGGCGCTGTGAATCGCATAAACCAAAAGAATGTGAAACAAATTGGAAAAAATCTGAGTGTTTCATTTCAGAAGTTTAGTGCAGAGCGCCCCGAAGAGATTCTCAAAGCGCATACGAACGAATGTCCTACAGCGTTGGCTCAGTATGTGAACGACTTTGCGTTTTGCTCCGAAAAGTGTGCCTTGGAGAGGTTGGAAAACAGTCCGGAGTTTTTACAGTGTGCCTCATGGAGCGCTTGTTTGGACTCTGTTGGTTTTCGTGAAACTTGCAATAACGAGCTACCGTTGGCACTCAAATCGATAGCATTTACTGAAACGTTTCCGAAACCCGAGCAGGCTAACGGAGTAAATTTTCAGATGCTCTACCTCAACTTGGCATGCATGATGATGGGTCAGCCTATACGATGTATGAATGGGCCCACAAGAAAGGTGTTGAAACAAGTTTATGAGGTACGTTCGTGCTTAAATGGTAGATGTGTTGGACAAAAGTTTGTTTAATTTATTCTGTATAACATTTTTTTTGCAGCAAACGGTTCTCAAAATTTCGCAAACGGATCACAATGAAGACATAACCTTACTGCACGAAAAATTGAAAACAATGGCCCCTCCAAAGAAGTCGAAACGAAAATTGCCGATAATGAAAGACTTGAAAACGTTTTTCTCTGATCCAAACATTAATCTCTTTCAAATTCCCACGGAAAAGATAGTGAAAATGGATAGAAACATCTCAAAATGAGATACATTAAGCAGTCGTCAATATTTGCTTGTTTGATTGTTTCACTACCATCAAGAGAAACAAAAAAACATTAAAATATACTAAGCTTACAATAAATTACAAACTCGTAACAGTGAAATCACGCCGTGGTTGTTTATTATTTTAAATTATTTGATCATGGTTATGACAAATCTTGATATAGTTAGTTAACATTTCTTTTCGACATCAAACTCAGTTCTTTTACATCAAGATCTTAAGAATGTTTGTAGAACATCTTTTTCCACATTTGTGTTGAATAGTGCTGGTCAGGCATTGCAGTGTACAAGACATCATCCAATTGATCGACATTGTTAGGAGGTTCGAAAGCGCTTGCGGAATTTAATCGAAAATATGGTACGGTATACAATATAGAAAAAATACTTTTATTGAATGACTTACGAGGAACCAATATTCGTTTACTTATCTCTAAGCTTCCTATTTTGCCGTCGCTCATTTAGGAACAATATTGAAAAAACAAAATGTCTGCACGACATCGATTCTTTAGCTTTCATTCGTTCACTACTACCTGCCATGATGATGTTAGTTGTATAGCGACACATTTTAGCAGAATTCGGTGTAAAAGATATATAAAAATAGTGACCAGTTTGCTTTTTAATGTAGTGTTTTTGTTGCGTTAAAAAATGCGCTTATCAGCAACCCATTCTTTTGTTAGCAAAACATCGTTAAATAATGTTACAAAATGCCATACAGCCGAACTTCCCGTGGCGTTGCGCTCAACTGTATCGTATAAGTTGTATTTGTATAATTGTGCTTTTGCTATGAATCATCTTGTATTACTAACCGTTAGTTGTTTTGTTTTCGAAATGTGTATGCTGATATAATTCTTTGCCTTACACTATCTTTTAAGTCACACACATTGTCCTACCTACATTTAAACACTGATAGTTTTCATAGGTTCCATTTATTCATGAATCGAACTTGGCTTGGATCTGCTCCGATATGTAAGACTGAGCTCACTTAGTATGTGGTTGTAATCATGAATGAATAATTGTCACGTTGAATGTTGGTAGTAGGATTGTCTGGATCAAGGTTGTTGCAAGCATACACAGTCATAGTGCAATTTAGCGGCTCTCTAGAGCAGACTGCTGATGCTGGCACGAGAGTTTGTTAACATTATGTTGAACAGCTGCCATATCTGCCATTTTTATGCAGCGGAAGGATTCGGGATAGTTTATTAAAATTTCTCATGTGATAAGCGAAGTTACAAAAATACTTGTGTATGTTAAGTTTCTCTTTGGGTGCTATATAGAACTATTCATTTCCGTTCTCAACGATTTACAATATGATGTTCCTTTCGAATCCTTTCTAGACTTCTCTGCCATGTTCAATAACCAACAGTGCCATCTCTACACTCTTTTGTATATTTTTTAAGCCTTCTGAGTAATATTTTCCGTGCAAAATTGGCAACGGAACGATCCCCGCATACATATGTTTACTCTTATAGCATTTTCTTCGTCCTATGTCCAATCTTCCTAAGCCCTGTAGCTATGATATGTAGAAAATTCAAAATACTCGAACAATGTTTTACTTATCTCAATGGCAACATAAACATCCCACTGATGAAATTATCACAGCAACATTACAAAACCAAATGTACGAATGAAGACTTGCTTTGAAAGATCGATTTTAGCCAAACGTATAAAAATCTTGTGCATCAAGCTCGAAGGGGGTATCTTTCGTTTCGGAGAAATAGAAAATTCTACACGTAGCCTCGACTGGCTGGCTGGCTGGCTGGATTGTTAGAAGCAGTGTGGTTATGCTAATTCTAGTGGAACAGTTGAAGATAGGTATCATATTAATGGATTGTCTTACAGTTCAGATACATCTGTTGGTATTTTTGTGTTAATCGCAAGTTTCAGCGCTTGATGTTAAAGTTTTACGATGTTGCACTTACAGCAACACGCAGGCATATTACCAGCTCACATCGCGCCTGCGGCTGGTTTCCTTCACTTCATTCTATCTAGTGTTTAACCGGTTCGAATTTCACTTTTAGAAGACAATCAATGTGTAGTGGTACGGTTATGCCAATGATATTCTATGTGAACGACATTGATGGATTAATTGTGCTTATCTTAACGTGTCTTGCTTAAAAACTTCATTCAAATAGATACGTTATACATATATTAAAAAGAAACGTACACACCGTCCATCGTGGATCTGTGGGGTTTTGGTGTGCGCGGTACGTGTTTCATGAATACTTGTTAAATTCTCTCCTTTCGAAACTCTCTTACATGTTTTTAACAGTGAACTCTAATCTACAGTATTCCATTGGTGCCGTGTTGTTTGGTTATTTTGGTTTTATAAAACCTTACTTTAACAAAAATCACCATTCACCGGCGATATGCGATATGGGCATAAAACAAGTTTCTCTACAAAAGAGTACCGTCCATCTGTTGAAGCTACGTTAAATATAAAGAGTACAAAAAATTGCTCTCACGGATCTCACGGATTGAATGGGCTTTAAACTCAATGTACCATAGTACCTTTTTGACAAAATACATAACGTTGTCTTAGGTTGGATCCAATTTCATGTGTGCTACACGTACAGCATAATTAGCTGCTCGTAGGTACCTCAGTGTGGATGTTTCAGATACGCATCACGTGCTACATTAGTTGAGCAATGGTTACAAACCTACACAACGAACGTTACCTTACAAATCTGGTATTAATCTTAGGTGGCGTTTATAAGGAAAAACGTACATTAGGACGCCTTCGGACGCCCTGTGATTGTCAAGGGAGCCTTCTTCGGTCGGTCGGTAGTGAGGTAAGGGTTATCGTTCCTCTGGCAAGGTATATGGAAACAACAGTTTGTCATTGACATACAACAAACACACATTAGCAAGTAATGCGTCCATGTATCTTATATTGTTATGTTAGAAGAATGTGGGGAAATGGGAACAAGTTTGATATTCACTACGTAACAATACTTGATTAACAATAGATATGTGAGATTTAAAATTGCACATTGTTCTACTTAAACATTTATATTGATCATTAATGATTTTACCGTACGCCCTGCGTGAGACTAGTACAGATTCGCCGTTTCTTAACTCGTTGATTTTACCGCCGCGTACTTAATCGTGATTTTATTATGCATACTACATACTACTCGCTGGAATAAATTAGAATTAACTACGCAAACCTTGTTCAGAGTTTTGTTTTCCCCTTACTTTAAATTGGTATTACTATGGTCAGCAGTCAGTAGTACTATGGTCAGTAGTGAGTGATTGTGTGGCTGGGTTTGTGTGTAAAATATTATTCAACGCGTAATTCGTTCATTCTTCGTATGTACAGTGTACAGCATACAGTTTGAAAAAGAGATGGCAATGAAAAATACGGAACCATGCGCGAATAGGTAGCGGTGACAACAACTGCGACAATTGGTATAAGTTTACTTCATAATTACCCAACATAAACTATGATCGCGGACTTACATGAACTATTTAATTTATAAGATTGTCGTTGAGTAAGCTATTGCAATAATATTACTGCAGTTGCCTATTCGTTTTGTGATTGTACTTAGCTTAAACTGAACAACATTCTTGTTTTTCTCTAACTTTATTGTTTAAGCTTTTATAGAGATCTCTAAAACTGTGCAAACAGATTTGATAACATTCCAAATGATTATATTTTCCAAATCGCTTGTGTTGCTTGGCACACTCTTTGGTTTGTTCTTGGGGGATTTCATGATGGCTGATGTAGTTTTATTTGATAAGTTCGTTTCGAAGGTTGATCATTTCCCGCTTTCACTTTACACAATCTAATGTCTATTCATTGTTTTGTTGGGTCGTTAATTTGCAAATTAACAGATTGTCGAGCTGGTACCATCACTTTTCAAGAGTCACTAGTATTTGTATCTCTTGTTGTGACTCTACTGTATCTATTTTACCAATAATAGAATGGACCAATGGACGTAAAACATTTACGTCCAGCGAGGTGAAATTATGTCAACCCATAGGCATTCTAAAGAGCATTTAGGATTATAGAGGATGAACACTTTACACACATTACACTATTACTTCTATCCATTTTGAGCACTACCAGTACAGCAGTTCGCTGTAGGTAAAAGTTTCACCAAAGAACGTCTTCTGTTTCTTTTTGCGTTTCTTATACGACGACCATACGACTCGTTTGCATTTACGCCAAACTTTGTGTATTAGAATTTAAAAAATGTTTTGACACCGCCAGACGGTGAGTTAAAGCGAAGGATCGATATTTCTATGTTCGAAAGATTCATGTTACTACTTACTTATTCGGCAACCTGATTCTTGTTACCTTACTTGAAGTTCAACTTCGTACCCAGCTCTACAGAATGATCCGCATTGGCGTTAGTGGACTTTGAATTCGCTTTAGAGTAGTTGTTTGAATTGGAGCAACACTATTTGAGAGAAGATTTACGTTGTCCCATGTGAGTGTCAGACTCGAACACCTGAAAACCATTTGAAATGGGCGCCAGTGTGCGAGTGGCGCACGATAACAACGTCGTGCATTTGTCAAACACTATTGCGATTTATTGGAACACACGCAGTGACAAGTTTTAGTAAAAGTGTAATGAGGGTGCTTCGAAAAAAACCGAATTAAGCCGAAGACTATCGCAACAATTACCAAAGGTGCTCGCAGTGGGCTGCTAATGATTGTTAGCATGCAAGCAGAGGTATTGAGGTGGCTAGCTGAAACTAACGATTACCACCGCTACCGAATAAGGTGGGTGATTTGGCTGATGACGTACCAACAGTAGGCAAAGTGGTTGGAGAAAGTAGAACCGATACGCGCGAGGTTGTAAAATTGGAGACATGCGTTACAGACGAAGCCCTGGCAGAACCACCTGTGACTACTGGTGGGGTTCCGAAGCTGTTCGTTCGCCCACCACCAGGAGAAACGGCCCGAGAATTACTAGGCGATGGACATTTGGTGGTGGTCGTGATGGGTAACGCCGTGGGACAACTGATTGTTGGTGTTCTTGCGATCTGCGTGATGGACGAAAGAGTTGTTGAAGCATCGTTGACCGTGATGGCGGAGGTAAAGTTGGCAAAGGTGCCTGTACCGGTTGTGGCTAGCTTGCTGGTGTGAGGGACTGTGCTAGTGGTGGTCGTAGCAGTGTTGAGGGAAGTTGTTGATGCAGATAGGGCTCCCTGTGGTTTGGCAGTTGTTGCCTGTGGACTAGTGTTACTGCTGACCGTGAATCTATCTTTAGTCATAAGTGCGTACAACTGTCGCTGCAATTCAGAAAGGAATGGTCGGTTTTTGTGTTTTTTTTAATTTGGAGGAATGAGAGTTTGACCATATGCGAAAATAAAAACAACACATAAACGATGAAGAAGGAATGCACATGAAGATGTTTAGGTATGTCGGAAAGAAGGAATAGCATAAGAAAGATGAAATGGAAATAGGTATGATCAGATAGTAGTAAAGAGTTCAGATTAGAAGAAAGAAAAAAGAAAAACAGTAAAACTATCATGAGGAACTTGAAGTAAGAGCGTGGCTACGTTTGCATAGCATCTATCAACAGTCCATAACTCCAATGCACATATACACGAAACACTGAATGTTATACACGATGCGACGAATATGGATAGTCCGGGACTACATAAAGAAATCAATGAAGAAATAGTTTTGTAAGATGAGAGTACTTCCAACACATATTACGTATTACACATGAAGGAATGGATCAACGGTTTTGCAGCTATTTTCGATCAATGTGGGTCAATCAATCTTTCTGGTTGGTTTATTTCGTTCAAAAGGTGAAAAGATGTCACATTGATATCGAAACCTAAGTCATGTAGAATTCATATTATTAAGAACTAGAGTCTTTGAGTTTAAATTTTAGGACAAGGGGTTTTTGAGTTTAAATTTTAGGAGCAGAGCAACGTTTCAACTACCGTAATGGAGTTTTCAAATACGCTCATTAACGTCGAATTAGGAGACTATGTTTATAGTTGCGCTATTGCAACAAGGTTGAGATAGAAAAAATAGACCAGCTGTGTCCTAACACTATTGCTAACCAATTTCCAATTGTATGGTAATAGACATATCCAATTGTATGATGCAACATGCAAGTGAAGAATAACACATTCTGCGAGTGGGAAAAAAGGAATTATAAAAATATTGATGGCTATGAAAATTGGTGCAGATGATATGTAAGTAACGAGATATTTATGGTAAGGTTTCACAAGGCGGTAATGATAATACGGAAATAGCCGAAGAGACTAGTTTTTCAATTATTGCACTTTAAAACGAGTTACGCTAGACGGTGCAAAACACCATGTGTTTATGAGAAATTTGGGCATGATTGCAGAACTATTTTGATTGATGGATTGATCACATTACTTTAAACCAACGATAGTTTTCAAATTTACCACACCCGAGCGCCAATGGATAGCCTATATTCCAATTTCTGTTTCCTAATTCACAGTTTATATTCTGATGATAGGTAAGGTTTAAAAACCATAGAGAGGTTAATAATTTGGTTGGATCCGTTACTTTTTTAGACAAAACTGTACAACGCCCCCAGTATTACTAACCAATGTCGTACCAAGCTGTTCGTCAAGTAGAGAATTAATAATTTTGACATTTTTTATGGCAATTCGAATCAATGATGTCATCAATCACTCTATCTCATTTGCTACACACGTAATAAAGATTTACAAGTAATCGTATCATAAATATGATGTACTTCAAACATCTACAGAGAACAAAAAGAAAGATTCGTTTCGATCCAACTGCTAGATAGTGTGATAACTAATGTTAATCACATTAAGGTTAACTAATATAAACAGCTTGTCAATAACGTTGGACAACTGGCGACATTACATCATTGTGTACGATACTATAAGATACTATGGCTAGTAAACTACGCCACTACAGGCTACAGGCCAGTATGCAGTGAGCTGCTCATCGAAATAGAAAAGCGCTCTCACTACTGGCTAACACTACATTTCTCTACGTAAACTGATATCTGGCTGAGCTCGGCTTACCTCGGGTCGTTTTGCGTGTACGATAGATTTGACACAAGGACAAACTTTGGCTACACGTACGGAATTGGTATGGGCTACAGGGGTTGTTGAATTCGGGAGCTACAAGTTGTCCATACCAGGTTCTACAGTGGGATTTAGAGGCTGGACGGATAACGGTGCTTGGCGGAGGTACTGATAGTTCCCAGTAATAGCGATGGATTTTCTTGTGCCTGTGGATTCTTGCCAAAGAGGTGCATGTGAAGCTAAATGGGTCTGGATTTGTTGGTAAGCAGAGAAGATGAAACGCTCTGTTATGCCTCAAATCCCAACTACAGTCTCCAAAACACCGGGGACTCTTCAATATGCTGGTGCAAGTGTGCTATCCATTGAATGTAAACGATGACAACTGTGTGATGGTGTGCTTGAACTTCTTGTTTGTAAGATGGTTCAGTAGATGCAAATTAACTTATGCTTCAAAGCTTATAGCTTTGCCACTTTGCTTCTACGTTAGTTCTTAACGATCATTGTCCATGCCAAATAAAGAGGACGATCGCGGGCGATTTTTAGTAACTTTTTCCAGTACGGATTTGAAGTTTTTGGTGTTCAGTATCTGAAAGTATACAGATTATTGTGGTGAACAACAGGTGAGGTAAGCAGCCGGACAGTTGAATGGTTCTTTAATGGATGGATGGTGGTGGTGAACAGACATGCATTTGACTGTGGTGGGTGTTGGAAAAATCTCCGTACATACTCTTGGGGTGAAGAAAAAAATATATCATATTTTGATTTATATCGCGGAAAAACTAAACGATGCTTACGAAACAATTCCATCGCGAGACCAGCGTTGAAGTGAAAAAAAAAACAGTGACCGCGATTGAATAACGAAAAATGTATATACTTTGTTAGCCAACATTTCAGATATACGTAAATAGTATTGTAAATATCTACTGTCATGGGGATTTGCTATTGGGTTTTGTGGGAAGAATTTTCGATATTTGTGTGATGTGATATTCTATCCAACTTTTACAGGTTCTACTGAATACACTATGCTCTATTGATACGATCTTACTTGTTCAAAGTACCGTTATCGAACACCGGTTTCCTTTCCGAAGACCCGTAGAATAAGTAGTGTTGCGCATCTAAGCTTTTGTATTAACCCAATTCGCACCGCCCAGTGGAGAGTGAAAACCTCATGCTCGTTTTTAAGAAATTGTCTATCCTACCAAATAACACATCAACATCCGCGTGAGACCAATACGATACTTCCATAGGATGAATTGGTGCATTTCGGGTCGCTTTCTTTGCGGTCTGCGCGTTCTGCGTGAGGCTTTCGTGTATCTGTTTGATTCTGAATTGTTTGATTCTCGTTGTGCACTGCAGTGTTGGTGTTATTACGATTGATTCCCATAAAGTTTGGTGCACAGATAAACTTTGTTGATAACCATTTCGCCGTATGCTAACATGTAAGATTCTGATCGTAAGATACAGATAGAAACCGATGTGCTATGCTATGCTCCAAGTGCAACACACGTGTTTTCACCAGCTTCCATCATTAGGTGCGTTGTTTACCAGGCCTTATAGTCGTTGCTTTCGCAGTACTGGTGTTATCATTGTTAGATGTCGTGTTGTGTGTGTCCTAATTGGCAACGCTACCCTGTTGGTGTCTCGTTTATATTTGTTAACATGTAGGCATACTACCGTGGACATCGACATGAAGTTGATTCACATCTAATGCTATTGGCACGCGCTAGCGATTCAAAAAGTAGTTGAAATTATAGTTCAAGCGTAGAAGAAGCGACAATAGCGATAGGTTGAGCAAAGACACACAGCAATCGGCCGTAGCGCATGACGATAGCACAGTCATAGCACGAGTTGAGACACAATAGGCAGCATAGAGGGTGTCCGAGGGAGTTTTGCATCCGTTTAGTTCTTCACAGAGCTTCATTTGCGTTCGCAACATCGACAACGCACACATGGATTATGCACACATATTGGAAGGCTCAATTACAGGATGGATGTGCGGATGGTAGAACCGATGAGTGTCACAGAGGAGCATGCATTGACTCCGACGTCAAAAGTACTCTCCGAAGTGGCGTGAAGAATTGGAGAAACCTTTCCAGTGCGAGTTCTGGCTCCGTTTTTCGTGCCCATGTTTGGAACGCACCGCAATGCACTTTTGCTCACTTTCCGAGTACTTGCCGCACGGCATCGTCCCAACGGGAGCTTGCTGTATTTCAAAGTTTGAAGCTCTTGCGCAGATTCTTGATCGCCTTCTTCTGGCTTTTTTGGAAGCTACGCTGGAAGCTGCTGGTAGCGCTCGTATTGGTACGTGTCGCTGGCGCGTACGATAGGAGATCCAGTGGCTTTAAGTTGGATATTTTGGATGATTGCTTGACGACGGTCGACTATCGGCGGTGGATGATGCCCGAAGCGACATAATAGTTGTTGACGTTTTTAATACATATTTTAGTTCATGTTTTAGTTCCAAGAAACAACACAATAACGTTTTTTTTCAGGATTGCGAAAGAAATAATTGGAAGAGAAAGAGAGAAAGAGAGAAAGAAAAAACAAGACAAGTTTTGTAGGAAAGCCTTTTTTCCAATCAATCACAACGCCTCGATCGTTCAGCCTGGCGCTTGTCTACCTAATAAATTATGCCATCGAATCAGTGTTCGTCAGTGGTGATTTTGGCTGTGGTGGTTGTAGTGATGATAGTCGTATTACCAAGGTTGTGCCTGTTGTTGTGTAGTAGTAGTAGCTGTTCGCATTGAGAGTGTCATTGATTAAGCCGGTGTATCAGTGGTGGGAATCTTGCTGCTAAACTAACTGCTGATAACCGAGATAGTGTGCTGTTGGAATCATTCGCTACAATAAGCTGGCGGGTGCATGGGTCTCCATTTTTTAATCGTGAGCCCAAATCGCTGTTAGCATACAATTGTTTCAGGCGCATTTCCAAATTGGGTGGCTTCTGTAAGTGTTTAGTTTTTTATGTGCGATTTGTTTAGGTCAGAAGCAGCTTTCAGTACGCTAGGTGACAACTGTTGAATGGAGGCGCCTGGTGTGTTTCGCTTTCTAACGCACGAATCAGCGATGCATGAGTTCTGAGATTGCGGTTGGTGCGTTTGCCCGATACGGTGTAGTGAAGCCCCTGTGTAGCAATTTACAAGCCTGTCGTTTTATTAAGCTATACACAATTACAATAAATGTTAACAAAAACAGAAGTATAAAATATAGGTGCATGTTTCACAAACCTACCAATCGAAACTAGAGCCTGCAAGTATTTTAATCAATAGTACAGTGTAATATGCAATATTTTTATTACAGCTGCGAAGAAATATATGAGAAACGAGAAATAAACGGTGTCACGTATCGTGATTACCAGGATCACCTTATAAATGAAAACACCAACATATCGGCAAAAAATGTCCAGAAATTATTAAACAAAATCTACTAATTGGTGCCTTTTCTAAGGATGGTATAATCCCTTTAACACGCATACAGCAATGTTATTGATGGTAATGAAACTTTTCAATAATTACAATTTTTGCGCGTTTGGCTGATTTGGGAAAAACACAAAGCCGATTAAAAATTTGTTCATTCACGCAAAAATAGAGTAAACATATAGAAATGGTAGTGAATAAAACAAAACAGACCAAACAGGGCTTCATTATTCACATTAAGGCTTGCTTTCATAGTGGGTAAACTGAGAAGTAAAATCATTTTTGCCAACAATTAAACGACAAGGCAGACATTGAAGATTTGTTTGTTCAGAAATGGCTCATCGTTCTTCCCAACACCCTTGAACCTGCATGTATTAGTATTTTAAACAAATTTCAGCGATGCCTATGTGGTGATGGAATGATGACTTTTTCGATTCCATCAGTTTTAATGGGTGTCTTCTGCTTCACTCACACGGAGGGCAAGGAACTTTTCACTCTGTTCACATGCTTTGTGTTGCCAACAACATGCCACATGCTCACCGAGCAATGCTAAGAAATTTTTTTTCCAACTTTCAGATTACCATTTCATCTGGTTACTGACAATTGTAAAATGAGTCTTTCTGCTGAAGGGCTCTTCGGGGTATTCATGCAACCCCATTTTTTTGCGTTCGGTGCCATCTCATTTAGAGTGACTAGGATGGTGATTGTTAATTTATGGAAAGAAAAGGCAGCGGTAATACCGCAAATGGCGCAAAGGGGCTGCTGCAAAAGAAGCTGCTTTGAGTTTGGCTTCTTTGCCATATACGTCGAGCAGTTACGAAAACGGTTTGTAAATTTAGTACGACCTCAGGCCGTTAGACCAACCAGGCCAACAATGTTAGACGAGCCTTTTGTTTGCTCGAAATTTTAGCATTTAAAATCATCCTTTCCAAGATACCTTACGTATGCTGAACTCGCAATGAGATTACCCGCGGAGTTTCCGTTCACCGTGTACTAAGTACACGGTGAGAAAAACACATTTATTTACTTTGCAGCCGCACGAAAACTAAGCCGCGAATACTTTTATGTTGAAGCCCGGTGTCGGAAAGAGCTAAAAGCAAGGCTTGCCGGAAATGAGAACAAATGACAGGTATCAAGAAAAATTGCCGTAAACGGAACCGTGTGCAGCTTTCGTCGACGCACACGCCACCTGTAAACGGAAGTACAAGCCTTGCCTAGCGGTCTAATACATCAAACCAGATTAGACAGAATACGTGTAATGAAACACTAAACCATCGCGGTCGGTGCGTCATTTGCCTACGCGCGGTCCAATTGAAACGGCCGCCGCTCTGTACTTTATTGCCTCAGTGATTGCAGAATAGGAAGAGCCTTCAATAATTTGATTTTCCTCATTTATGAAAATGGTGGTGCGAGACGGTGTAGTCATCAGTGCTTATTCCGAAAATTGCAATTACGATCATTGATTGTAGCATGCAAACATATTTGGATTCACTTTTGCTAGTTTGAGTCACCATGTACGTTTCGTTTCTCGCAAACCCATATATACTACATAGCTTTGAAAATTAGGTGAAACCATATTGAAAAAATAACTAAACGATGTTAAAGAACAGAACATTGAGGATCTTATCTTGTCGCATGTAAATAAGGAAATCTGGTAGTTTTGATACCTTACGAATCAGCCTTACCAATAAATGTGTATTTTATTTTGTTACTATTAATAATAGTTTTGTAGGTCTTACAATCAGCTATAATTAGATAATGAAATGGCATTCGGTGTGGTAACGATTGCGAAGATAAAAAGGAAGAAACGGGGTTGATTTTAAAGATTCTTGCAAACATCATTGCGCACCAAATCTTTGCCTGCCGTACTGAAGAGGATTATAGGCTAAGTTTCCAATTCTCTACGTACGAGCATGAAATAGCTACATACGGTTATACACGTGCCCGAAGATAGATAAAATTAAAGAACGCATCGTGGTTGTAATAGTACTAAATTGTGACAAAAACGACGAAAAAATAAGTGAGGGAATTATAAAATATGTATGAAAAAGACTAAATGTACTGTTAAATGGAAAATGATTTAGGTGACAACGACGATTGTCAAATATTAGCAAACAAACAGAAAAGACATCAGGAAAAGGTCACACTTTTATGGGACTTTAGGCAGTTGAGTTTGACCACAAATAACCACAAAGCAAAGCATTGAGTAGTTAGCCGATGAGGCACAAATATTGGCATTGAGTACAAAATAAATTCTAGTTGATTGTTCAACCAAGGCATCATGGTTATACGTTATCGTTCTTCCGGTAGGTTTTTTTTCGTATGATTGTAATTTGATTGAATGAATTTACATAACAATAAGGATGTATTAGAGATTCCCGAGCAGAGATAGCACACAAAGTAATGAGCAATGAGATTTTCCAAAAAATATGTTGAAGCACAAGCATATGGATGCAGCTAACGGCGAACAAGAATTAGAAGCTTACAAGCTGATTTTGCTGTGTATTGAGTTGAAGGTGTACAAGTTCTTGGCTGTCGTTTCTAATTTTGACAAGTATTACAATGTACGCTTCAACATAGACATGGGCTGAAAGCACATACGTTGTATAAACCAAAAAATCGGTTTTCTGCTTTCATATGTTGCAGAATATTTTGACGAAACAGATTGCAGTGCAATAGATGAATCACGGTTACATAGAACACCAAACAATACCACACATCGAGGACTGAAGACGAGAAGCAAAACGGGTCAGCTGACATTCAACAAAGAGAAGACTGATAGTCCAGTCAAAGAAGTCAGATAGTCGAAAGCAGAGCTTCGAAGAAACGCAATAACGATTGTACGCATGCATCTAAGGGTCACCACAATGCTTACGATCTACAATAGAAAGCACGGAAGAATGGGTTGGCTTGTATTTTAGTTGAACGATAAGGAAACCGAACTTCAGTTTCTACAGCAGTACGCTAATCCTATGCGTTAGGTTGCATGAGGTGTGCAGAACGATTACAAGTTCATTATTATTTCCTAGGAAATACAACAAAGACATCAAGCAGCTTTTCAATACATTGTACATACACAGTCCATTACCATTGTAACGGTGATCGAAGGCACTAGAATATCAGGGGGCCTTTGTAAGGACACCGCTACTGAACGCTGACATAGCTTACAGTCTCTCGAACGACCTAAGAATCAGCTACACATGTTAAACCACATTAAGACACGTTTCGTAGCCACGTGCATACTTTAGCTCGTTTTTAGGAAAAAGTGTTGATAGACAGAAGTTTTGACAGAGAATCCAATAGAAGTTTATGGGCTTTAAAAGAATTAGAATTATATATTCATAGAAAGTGCAATAATAGATAGACGAACCATTAGAGAGAGAAAAGTGTCGCTAGATGGGAATGACGTGATCCTGCATATGCTATTAAAACGCTGATCGTATCAAATTTCCAGTGTTTTCAAACGAACCAGTGACAAAACAAGTCAAAGCCTGCCTACAACTTCTGGAGACCCACCCATGTCCAGTTCCAGTAAAGAACAAGGATGCTTTATTACACCGATTGTCAGTGTATTATAAGATTGCAACATCTTCCAATACTGCATTTGCAGTTTACATGCAAATCGCATTCATCGCATTGCGCATGGCAGATCGATATACTCGATACGATATAAAATACTTATAAAAATAAGTGTTTGATTGTAATTTTTTTCGAGTTTTTAATTTGTGAGTAAGAATAAATCTATTCTATTTTTGATATCGCTAAATGTATCCCGTTTATTTTATTAAAAACATGTATGGATGTAAGGAGCCAGAAAAAAACGTGAACGGGATTCTATTTTGGTCTGCGTTTTTCTCTCATCTAATTATAGTCATGTAGTACCTTTGATTCCAATAACATTACCGAACGGTGTTTTGAGTTAGGCAAACGTTTGTAATATAAAATTATAGAGCGATATTTAGAAACCTGCTCTAAATCGATTGTCAGCAGAAATCGTTGTTGCACATTGAGCTCGTCAGTAGCATTTGTTGTCTACTAATAACATATACACAAACACATACATTGCACATACATACACAGGTTTTAACCTGCTGGGTCTTCAATGCAATAGAAGACAGAAATAGTCGTAGAGTTCTCGATCGAGTCGATTGTAAGATTTTTTGAAAACCCATCGCTGTCTTTTGCCACAACCTCGTTCCATGTACTTACGGTTTTGGGTTTAAGTCACTCGATGTCAATGTGAAACGATGGTATAGGTCTAATGCTTCAGATTTCGCCGCGAATCCTATGGTTGTTGCAATGTATAAAACTTCAACTCTGCGAACTCTGTAGCCACATACCAGTCGCTTTGAAGTTTTACAGTGTCAAAATTCCGACACCAGACTCGTTATACCGGTTAGTGTAATATTAGTGTTTGCTCTCTGCCCGGGAATCCGATGACAATATTGAAGTTGTAAGCCGATTAATAGTTATAACCACTCGTGTCCGTTGTCGTACATTGTTCACTCGATATGCGGAAAATGTTAACTTATTAACTGCTTAAACCACATCCTCCGTCACTCTAGAGCAACATAGTTTACTAATTAGTTCGTGGTGTAGTTCTCGTTTTATGGTTCCCAATGCCAAATTTCCTTCGACTACACACTTTGCTTTTTGCTATTATTGCTGTGTTCGAAAATGTTTTTCCTTTGACTGTATTATTTATACATAATGTGACTTTTTCGTACGATTTTCTTGTTTTCTTTTTCGGTTATTATCAGTATACTGTTTGATGTAAATGTTAATTTCGATTGGTATTCAAAAATTAACAGCATGTAATCAAAATTTGATTATGAATTAAAGCAGTAAGGCTTAAAGCGTAACGGCAAGAATTGTAAAAATGTTTCAAAACTATTATAATAGGAAAAGGGAAACTGTAATGTGAAACCATTGATATAAAATAAATACATCAAAAAAAATTTGCGATAGTGAAATTTGGATTTTTGAAACAAAACACTTTAAAGCATTCCAATCGGTAGAATGGTTTTTCAGGTTTTTTATGTGACGAAAAATACTGAATGTAATACATAATAATTGAGAAATAACGTCCAAATTTGTAATAGACAAATATGCATTAAACCGGATTATGAAAAAAGCATTCATTTTTTTCGAATATCATCTGCTCTCCAAAGAAAAGTAATAAAAGTTCACCAAAGAATGTTAGGCTGTAAGCAAAACCGGTGTCAACATAAGTGTTTGATAGTGATGGGACAGAAAGAAGTGAAAAATGATTGAGAAATCGGACGAAACAGCACTGGTGGTGTTATGCGATACGTGTGTAGTTGTGTGTGTGCAGGTGTGAGTGATGCGGTGAGTTTTAACGACTAAACGTAATATTTAGAGATGGACACTTTCGTACATAATTGTTTCGAGTCTGACTACTAGAATTTCCATTGAAAAGAGACTGTTGAACCGGACTTGCGGCACCGGAGCCACCATAACCAGTCAGTTGTCTTACCATGCCGGAACCGAGCTGTTGGAGCAGACCGGAACCGGAACCGAGCGGTCCGGACGAGAGCACGGTCGAGGTACGACGGCTCCTTATTGATTGCATGCTCGACGATAGTAAGAATGGAACACTGCTCGAAGTGTTCGGCATCGAGCCTCCCTGTAGTAGTTTTTCCACAATGAGCCACAGGTTCCAGGCACGTTGCGTCGTCGTCGTCGGAGAGATGAACATGTTGCGTAGGGATGCCACGTCAGCGTCAGTTATGAAAGACGAAAGAACAGAAACCAAGCGGATCCGCAAAACAAGGAAAAAATGTCGGAAGAAAAGAGAAAAGAAGCAAAATGCAATTAGTGGTTGTCAATTTTGTCAATTTCCGTTTGTTTTGTCTTTATTGTTTTGCTGTGTCGTTTGTCATATCTGTCAGAGAATATGGGCGAACTTGTCACCGGATGCGGAAGCTTTCTTAATTGTGCTTATCTTTATTTAAAGTTCTAAAAACCTACCATCTACGTCTTGCATTCAATTATTTAATGCCAGTATGTTTCAGTTTATTGTTTTAGTTAATTTAATTTATTCATCTACATGAAGATACGTTTGTCTTTCGACTGCAATGAAAATGCAATACGACTGAAAGGAGCACGAGTAAAGTGGCTGTCGACAATTTTTGAGTGATAATGTCGTAACTTTTCCGTACCATAAATACTGAAGAAATTGGTAAATTATTGGATGTCACAGTTCGGTAAGTCAAATCTTCAAGAGACATTTGAGAATTTCATCACATTTTCATCGAATTTCGGTTTTTGAGGGAAGTTGTTGGTAATGTTATGCGTAATAGTGGTGTGCTTTTTAAAAATTTTCATTTCAAGTCCAATTATTAATTATTTCAATGCAAAAAAAATTAGTAACGTTTGATTGTGATGCGACATCTGCTAATGAATATAGTAATCTAAAAACAAAGCACTATGTATGAATGGTTTGGCCATTTTACTCATTTGACTAAGCACTTTGCACATGTTCTCTCACAGAGTCGAATAATTTGGGACAAATTTTAACACAATATTATTGTAGATACGACGTTACAATGCCAATTTGTTTCCGATAAGTCGAGGAATCACAGAAAATGGTATAGCGTATAGAAGTTAGTTCATAGCAAACAATTCAACGTTATGCCACATACCTTTTAATAACGGAAAGAAGAAAAACGTTATTTACACAACACAACGCAATAAAACAATAATAAACAGTCATTCGTGTGCATTAGCACAACACAGGAACAACACTACTGCTAGAGAGTTTTCAATCAATTAACGGTTCATTAAGTGAACAAATAGTTCGGTAACAGGAACTGAAAAGTACGAAGCTGATAATTTTACATCTATCCCGCATCTTTTATTCATAGAAAAATTTTCTTAAAAAATATGCGATATGCGAACATACATTGGTGTTAGCAAATAAGTTTTGAATAAAACGGATAATGGTATCGACTGTATCAGCTCGCCTTTACTGCACTACCCAAAGGCTCGACAAATTAACAAAACGACGCGCAGCCTAATTAATTAACAGCTGATGATCTTTGCAAAGTGGAAATCGAACAATCACGTAACATCTTGCGCATGGTGTCGATATCATTTCATTCTGCAAACCAAAATTCACCATACAAAGAGGGAAAACATTTATTTTGAAAACCTGATTCTAAACATTAATTTATTGCAAACATTGCATATCGAGAATGGAACACCTACTCAAACATGAAGCATAAGTGCAGCATAACTCAATCATTACATTATTGCCTGTTATATAGTAACAGATCTCCAAATATTTGTTTTAGACAAACCGAGCGTGTAATAGGTAACCAAGTAAATCATTTCGTGGACTACCTAAGAATTAAGAGTGATTGCAATATCGCAATTTACACAAACAAATCAAACGAATTCCAACCAGCGGATGATGTGAATGCTTCGGTTTCGGTTAACTGACTCTCGTTTAGTGACTTTAAGCTTTAATCGTCTCTGTTATGGGTGCCTGTTTAAAGCCGGTACGATGCTGAGCGATAAAACATCCTGGCAGATCGTGTGTACCGGGCACGAGAAAGAACCTCTGCATTAGTTACTTGGTCTCCAGCAGAAAGACTTGCGAATTCTATGTTGTGGATACGGTAAAAAGAAGAGATTTACAGACAGATAGTACTCACGATCATGCTCCGTGCAAGCTAAAGTCAAAGGAAAGAGAAGCTTATTTTTTCTGTATGCTTTCAGATGTCGATGGATCAAGTAGCTTTATGTTATACTGCCCCGCGAATTAAATGCATTCGTGAATGCGAAAGTGCGGCAGTGACTGATGTGAAAATGGTGGTTGCTAGTGTATAGTATTGCGTAACCACGGTGCCCTGTAGAGTGATGGATTGTCGTGTGGTAGTTATATTATGTTGCCTTGACAGGCGTCTATAAATCACCTACACTGACTATCGATCGACTGGTAGAGCTATTTAGAATACCAAACTAGTTTTGTATTCTTTTGTACTAGTTTGTTTGTTTGTATGTGTTTGTAACAAACTACAGGTTTTGAAAACAGTTAACTGTTTTTGCTCACATAAAATCTTTCAACATTTTTTGCTTTATTCGTATCTTTTGTTGCGTGATATTGACTTGCCACGAAATCCACAAACAAAAGTTAACATTCTGTTGTGCAATTTGGATTGCAACAATAGAAAAAGCTAAAAATTAAAAATGTAAGACTAAAACATAACATCAATACTAGCACATGTCTGTTAACAATCAAATAAAAGGATTAAATAAAATTCATACGTAAGAACACATACGTAACCATGAATTTAGTTAAATTAACAATCAAGCAGGAACGAGTTTAAGTAACGTAAGAAGCATACTGAACAAGTAATTTACACAGTTCAAACGGACCGTGAGCATAACAAATTCGTCAAACAAATCCTTTCATTTCTTTTCAAAATATTAAAGCAATAGTAATAATAGTTTATTTGTCACAAATCACATAGCTTGGACGGCACGGGTCAGAAACTATAAAACGAGAAATCACAGTTGATGTACGTTTACGTTCACATTGAACAGAAGGTCAGTGGATGGAGACACTCAAGACGGTAGAAAAGGTCAGGCACAGTATTGGATTTGGTCCATTTAGATCCGAGGTCTTAGACAATTAGATATTAAAGACGATGCTTTGAGTAACATCCGAACAATCACCTAACCACGCAATTGAAGTCGAATTCATAGTATGTTAGGGTTAATTCATTGAAGTCCATTTGTTTCACAAACTATTCAGTCAACTATTTCGAAAACATAAGCAGGAAAAATCGTTTAACTAACAACGTTATTGTTGATCTCCAGCTGAAAATTTGACGATTTTTTCCATCGATTTAATATGTTCGATCAAGGCAACAAAAAGACTTTCGCAACATTCGTGCTGAAATGAATTTTGTGTCTATTTCCGATCACAAAACTTTATTTCTATAAAAGCTCGTCGACGGAAGATGAACTTAGATCGTTTGGAAGAACTTTTTGGTCTCCATCAATGCCGTAATGGACACAAAAGGGAAAGCCTTTTTTCAATTATCATCCGAATCATGGACCAGCCGCAAAACGTTGATCGATTGTTATACTTGAGCGTATCTCCCTTCACGTAAAGGGGGAAAAAAATATCCTGTACGGTGTACTGTAAATACGCCGCCCTGCAAGGGAAAGCCTGACGAATGCAAGACAAACAAAACACCAAACACTGCCGTTTGCTGTAGCTTTCCACTTGTTGGTTCGGCAGGGAAAAAATACTTTCTTCATATGTCAAGTAGCGGTACAGCAACAGGTCAATGGATAACTTTTGCGGCTTGACGGGGGACAGTTTATTCAGACAACGTATTACTAACTCGCCGGCAAACTATTCGTAGTTCATCGACGGAGCGGAGCACAAAAACTGTGAAACTAAAAATTGCTAGTTGTCAAATGTCGACAGGACTTCAGTCACGCTCCACAGGTGGGCTACAGGAACTGTCCGGACTAGCTTTTGTTCCGTCTCGTCGTCTGCTAAACGTAGTGTAATGTTAGGAAAATTGGATGAAAAAAGAGGAGTGTGTATTTTTTCCGCGCCGTCCGTCATTGGCCCTGGTTGTGATGAGTTTTGTCGGAAGTCGGGTGTGAGTTCAATGAGAGTGTCCATAAGTTGGGATAGTTTTTTTTCCGCCAGGGTCACAGGTGGATGTTTGCGTCGTGTGCGAAAATTAGTGCGCCACATATGAAGGATTGCTGTGAAGCTCTACAGCGATAGCTGCCTCAGCTCGGTAGACGCAAGTTGGGATGACATACACATCATTCAGGGACACGGATTAGGACAGGATCGGCAGAAGTGATCCGCTTTGTAGCGTGGACTATATTGGAACAAACAACACAGACAGCGCAACAGTGTGGAAAAGAAGGGAGTTCCGGAAGAAGTTGATTCTTCTTTTCCATACAAACTGAACATCTATCGATTTTTGCAATCACGAAAAACTTGTGAACAGAACAGACACGCGCACAGAAAAACGCATACGAAAGCAAACGATTTGGACGGGAAGGACGAAACCACGAACGATAACAATCGACCGGAAGCACACATGTGAACCCATTCCAGCAAGCCCTGGGAGGACTGCGCAACAATCGGCCCGAAAGCGTGTAAAGACGAGCACAAAACATATACGCGAGGACACATTTAGACGGTGCAATAACTCGTTCTTTTCGGTCACAATTATGCCATTAGAAGCCACAAATGACAGTTTCAACGATTCATTCAAACTGCTGGTGAAATGCACAAAAAGACAGCGTTAATAGACTAACGGAGCGACAGAGATAGAAAAAATGTTAGAGAGAAAGTAGAAAGGACGAGAAAATGAATAAGACAGAGAGAGATGGAGGAAGAAAGAGAGAGACAGAGAGGGCGACAGCAAATCGGAGTTGCGTTTTGAAGTCAAAGCAGCCGGCGATCGAATCTGCTCGATCGGTTTTGATCTTTTCAAACTTACTACATAAGCAGATGAGGAAGGCACTGAAAGGCTTGAACCGGAGCCTCCTCGAGCGCTGAAAGCCTGCTTTAGGGTGTGAAAATAGAGAATGGAATGCACGCGCCATGATGAGCAGTACGCATCGGAGTGAAGTTGCGTTGGTGAGTGTTTGAATAATTGCGAGTGCAAACGAATGGAAAATAAGGATTCAGAAAAAGATGAAAAGAGAAAAGAAATGCAAGTTCGTTAGTCCATAGTAAAGGCTGTTGTTAGCATTGCCGCGAGAATATTTATGATCGGTCAACGTTCCATTTTGTCCTGGAAGTGGAGACGGATTCGTCGGAACTGGGAGGGAGTTCTCTAAAAGCTTGATGATTATTAACAAATAGCTAACAACTTTGGGGTTTGCCAATCCATTGCGTGGGATTAATCGAGACACGTTCTTGACATTACACAAGGTCGAACACGTGATTGTCTTCATTGGGAATCGCTTAGTGTGGTGGAGAATGATGTCGGCACCAGGGAATTAACCCACAATTGTTAGTACAGGAAAGGGTTTTTGAAGATACGAGTACGAAATTCTACAAACGATGAACTTTGCATGATATAAAAGTCTTGGTAGATTCTGTCGCCTTTTTTGTTACACTATCTAAGAATTTAATTTTCTTCGAGAACGAAGCGCTAGAGGAAAGGTTCGTAGCTATTGTGACAGTGAGAGAAGAAAACGAGAAAGAAGGACGCAAGAAAAGAGGCACTAGCGAGTTCACTAATGCTGGGTTTCGCTACTCGGGCTAATAACGCTACGCAAAGGTAAGCGCTTCACTACGCGCCTAAATCTTACTCAAAGACTACATTCCCGTGGGATTGGGCTGCTACTTACAGTTGGTGGTGACAAATTGATATTGGAGCCTCGTCGTTCCTGTGGACCAATGCTCGAGTGACGTCTTATGGGTAGTCCTCCGCCCGGGGTTCCGCCTGGGAAGAGAACGGTTACCGAAAGCTAGATTGGCGACCAGTTTTCTGCAAATATCTCTTGGTCTGAATCAAACGCCACCGTTGTATTGTTAAATCTACATCTATCACTTTGAAATTATAATACGATTGGAGGATGTGCGTGTTGTGGCTTTTGTCACGAGAATGCAGTCCATAACGCAGTAAGTAATAGGAATGTACTAGGTGTATGCGTCAAAAATCGGGAACTTAAAAAGATGGCTATACCTGCCGATTGGGATTTCCCAGTTTTGGTGTTCATTCATCATTACCTTTTGTTGACATGTGGTAAATGATTTCCAGTCGAAAAAAAAAAATATTTCGGTTTGCAACTGTTAAATTTATTCACTCTCGAGTAACACTCAACGCGACAAACTGAAAAACCTTTTTTGTAGAACCTTTTCATTCACTGAAATCTGATAATCAGGAGGAAGAGCTCAAAAATTATAAGTCTTTCTTTCTCCACTGTCTGTCGTCTGTCTGTCGAACTGCCCGTTTCTCGCTTTTCCATCTTCTCTAAGGATACTAGATGTGCGTGCGTCGTTCTAGCTATAGTTTCTAATAAATCCGCTAGGTGCGTTGGTGCTAGCGGCTAGGACGTACCATGATATCTGTTTTTACGCAACAGCAACCATTCATTGAAAGGGTTTGACCATGCCAACTTTTGTGCCTGAAAATGACGTTTTTCGGGGATTCCAATTTTTCTGCTCCTTTTGAAGAAAACTGCTTCGAAATCGCACCAAATGCTTATCGGGACTGTTTGAAAGATCGCAGTGCTTTAAGTGGTTTAAAAAATTCCAAAATGGCGATTTTGACTTTACAAAAAAGAAGCGTCCAAGGACTCCAAAAAACGGACTTTCTGATGGGAAAAAAGTGTGGTGTTTCACAAGCTCCTAAAACCTGACGAAAACTTTAATTCCGATCGCTACTGACAACAAATGATCAATTTGAACCATGCATCGATTTGAACCGAAAAACGACCAAAAAGTCAATTTGTTATCATCAATGGAGGCGCCTAGTAGGCCGTGGAATCAAGCACCAGGCGCCTAAAAAAGCAAATCTGTTTCAGGACATACTTTGAATAAAAAAGAAAATCGTATTTCAATTTTATGAACATTTGTGTGTGTTCAAAATCCCGATTTTTGACGCTTTCACCTAGTAATACATTATATGAATTTTATATTCGTATTCGACAAAAGTTATCAATCAACCGCAATCAAGTGAGCAATAAGCCAGCCATCAAAAGAGCATGAACAGACCATAATCAAGCAAGTAATAGGCCTCAAGTGACACACAACTGGCAAGAGCGTTGCGAGTGATTTAAATCACGCGTTATCTTCCTTTCGAGATACAGACCCCAGACCGCGGACATAATTAAAGTACATCCGGCACTGGACACTGATTCCTTATTTCTTTCTCCAATTTTTCACATGTGATTTATATCTTTTTAACAGCCCCACTCACCCGGAGACGAAGCACAAGACGGGGCGATTCGTATTTTCGGTGTCATAAGAGTGTTGTCGGACAAGCGTCGGTTCGGGAAGGCGTTCACCACGCGCAGGAAGTTGCTGTCCGGCGAGGACGGCGATCCGCCGAACCACCAGCTACCTAGAGCACCCGATCCTGTTAGAAATGAGGTTAACACACAGACACAGACACAACTATAGCATGCACACGGCTAGGATGTTGCCAATACCTCTTCGGGTACCTGTCGAGTTTTTCCGCGCCATGTCCTCTGCGCTCGATGTTTTGCGTTGATCGATTCGAAGATTCGGAATGTTAAACTGTTGGGCGTTCATGTTGTCCGACGAAAACTGGTGCCGCAGTGGTCGGTGCCGGTCGGGTGACGGTAGCGAAAGATTGTCCAGCTTCAATTTATTACGTTGTTGTCTATCTATTTGGTCCAACATTTCTTGAAGCACCTACACACACACAGGAACGGAACAAGAACGTGTAATTCGTGACGAGGTGGATTCACAACGCACCTTACCTCCAGGAGGATCATGAACTGTTCCAGATTCAACGTCGGGTTCACGGTTTGCGGTAGCAGCGTGGGCATCACCTTGGTCGCCATGATATTTACGGTTAAGCCGTACTTTTTGTCACACAGCATGATTCGGTAGATATCTGTGGGAGACGCGGGGAACAGGCGGAAAGTATTGAGGGGGCGGTCCAACGTCCAATGAATAATTTCACGTCAACCGGCCACTCTATGCATGCATGCATACTTTCATCGTGTGCACGACTCATCGCATCAGCGTGTGGTTCGTTGTGCAATTTGCTTTATTAGTGTATCAGCCGGCTTATGACATGATTTCCACCTCATTAAATTATATTTATGATTCCTGGTATCAGGCGAGGCAGGAAAAGTGAGGAATGTGTGAGGCCGCGATGACAGGGGAAAGCCAGCCTTGAAAGCTCCAGTAGGGACTTTTATGGGCTCTGCTGCGGGGTGGTTTAAAGCCAATTATCATTTTTAGTAGAAATATTGAAAACGAGGAAGCTGATTATCTACTCGAAACTCGTTTTATGGCGTTTGGTTATTGCACCAACATCATACCATCAACATATACAAAGTTTTGTGCAAATGAAACTAGAGTGATTTCAACTCAATGTAGCTTTTTACTGAAGCGTCCGGAAAGTACCGGTCTGCTTCTCAAAATACTTTGCCATTTCCGCGAAGCTGAAGTACGCCTGAGAAAAGAAATAATGTTTACCAGATTTAAGCAGGCGGTGTTTGCGGCTCTCGGTAACCAACGAGTCAATCTAAACGTGACAGCTTTACTGCTTCATCGTTCGTCCCACGCTGTAGTAAAAATAAACTTTTTGGTATTGCGCAATACCATCAGTCGCCGCTTCGAAACGACGAACGTGGATGCAGAAGGTTGCATTCGAGCTTCAGTAGGTGTTCAATAGACGCACGTAATTTTCTCCTGCAGAGGTGTATACCTTCGACCTTGTGCGTGGGAGCCGCGGGAAATGTGCAGCCGGCGTGAACGATATTAACTCAAATTATAAATGAAATTATTTTCTAATTATTGAAACTTCTAATTGCGGTGACGGATCGCTGAATGCTTAATGCATGTGCGCAGTACCATCATAAACCCATTAAACTCGGGACAGAATCATGACGATTCATAGTTATGCATTAATTTTCGTGTACTGTGTTCAGTTGACAGGTCAAAGTGACAGGCGTTAGTTTGTGTTTATCTTTTATGTAACGAGCAACCCAATTTCCTATTTCACTCGATTCAACGGACTGTTTGAGGCCTAGTAGGCATATTAATTATGTGGTACTTAGGCCGCTGTAACTACAACAGTTTTAATAAGATATTGTGGAACATTTTAGATATGATTGATAGGCATTCTCTACTTGAACTACATGAATCATGTTTCTACAAAGTACTAACCTAAGACTTATAGTTTTAGTATATGATCACAGTGTTGCAGTGTCATAGGTAAAAGGTTTCACCAGAGAACAGTGGGAATCGGCGATTATGCAGTGCTGGACCGTCTCGCACCATGTGCTTCGAGTTAATGACAATGCATGCTACAGTGCATTTCCCTAAGGCTTAAGGTATCTTGCTTGTGCATCCCACCCGCAACCTGGTCGACGATGCGCTACCGTTGACCCTGTTTTCCTGTGCTGCGAACACCCTTGCAGATGCAGAACAAAACAACTAGAGCGGCCCGTAGGCCTAGGCGCATGCAACGAACGGATATTCGTTAACAGGTGCCCGGCAACGTTGACGCTGAAAAGAGCGACCGTTGGAAGCGTGGCTATTTCGATCTAATTGCAAAATGTAAACACGCTGAAAGACATTCCGTAGTGCTTTCCCAGGGAACCAGAACAGCTTCGAACGCCACAAGCACGCAGAATTGCCGCTGCGGCCTCGGGTTCGGGACCGATAAATGCTTTCCAGGTCAGAGGACGGTTATGGGAAAAATTCAATTGCGTACTTACTGACTACTCGCACCACTATGTCCGGATCGGTGAGTCGAACCTCGAGCAGTAAAGGGAGCACCTCGTCGATTATCTATCGCCAGACGAGGATGGGATTACAACGCGTGAGTGAGATGGTGAGCTGCGGCCGACAGGTGTCGCCGGTGCTGGGGAAGACACAACTCACCTGAGACTTATCTAGTTTATCTAACGTCCTTTCGACACACTGCAGCACGTTGCCCATGATTTTCAAATCATTTTGGTTCTTCTCAAACACTGCCTTTAGTTTCGGTAGCACCAGCTTTTTGATCGTGATATCGTCCAAATAATCGTACACATTTGTAACTGCTACGAGCGCCGCACTCTGCAAACGTGGGAAGAATGAAGATTGGATGGGATTTTAAGATACGGCAACGTTGTAGCAAAACCCAACCCAAATTAATTTATCACTCCAACAGAGTTTCGTACGCATTCCATCACATTTGAGCTTCGTTAAAACTTTTCTCATCAAAGTACGCTTCCAGCTGATACCTACTCCGGGCCCCGATCGGAATACTATCGTGCAGATAATGACATTGGGAATGGAGCATTTGCACTGAAGGCTGTAATCTGATGGAGTTGATGGCACGGTTGCGATATGATGATTTCAAGAACATTCCTAAGGTTCGAGACATTGCAGTTCCTTCCTGAACAATCCTTTGTTCAATGCAACGTGAAAGTTCAACCTCAACCAAACTGTTGCGGGTATACCTAACATAAACCTTAACATTCTAAGTGCTTTGCCGACCATTTCCGCATAATGATCATTAAATGTTAGCTTAGAATTTAACATAATATCGAAGTCACGGACAGCATAAGCCCTGGAGGTGCTTGTGTCTTATACGGTCAGTTCCTACGCGACAAGGATATCACGTTACATTCATTACCATTAACAGCCATACCGTTACAGCTAAATCATCGGTTAAAAAATATATTTTTCCAGTCAGTTTCGTTGAGTAAATATGACAGTTTTATGAAGTAAGTTATTCTAAAATTGCATGTAATTGAAATCACAGATGGTGGAGTAGCTTTGATCATTAAGCACTTTCAAAAGTAAGCCCTAACGGCGGAGAATCAATTGGTAGAAGCGGAGCCTAACTAAGACCGCATCCTCTTGTATTTGTTTACTTTGTTTACTTGTTAATGTTAATGAGCTGAAGCAATTTGTAGTAATTAACTAAGTCTAACAATAGATTTTATCCGGAGCAGCAAATTGCTGGCAAGTGAAGCCGGAGCAGGTTAAGTTACGTTTAAGTTTCCATGTCTGAGACTGATTAAAATCGCCAACAATGAGAAGACGATCACTAAAATTGGGATAATATTTCACCGGGGGAATCGTTCAAGGCAGTGAACGATGTGCTGTTAGAGTGTGCATGTTTGGGGGTCCGAAAGATAGGCCACTCCGATGGGAAAGGTCGATCTTCTTCCACACCTGCTCCAAGATGCAGAAGATGGCGGACATTCGTCGTACGTCGAGATTTAAGGCGAGATGCGACATCAATTTTTTTTCGTTCTTTCTTGTTAGCTTGAACGCACATTAAGAACTATTGAACTATTGTCAAAGTTTGTCTGACTGAAAGCTTTTGAGCATTTAATAGGCGAGTAACATTATTTCTCTACCCCGACAGGATACTTACCTGTACCTGTATCGTCGTGCTTTCGAGGGCGTTGAACAGCAAGGGTAAAACTTCAGTCCGTATATCGTCTCGTGGTGTTTTTTCTAGGATAATATGTAAGTTTTCTAATAACGCTACGGTTGCTTGTATAGATTTTGGAGCTACAAAAACAGTCCTGCGGAAACAGCGAGAGAGCCAGATTGAAGTTACAGACAGGTAATTACCAGCACAAATCGGTGTAACTTTGAGCAAGATTCAGCTTTACGAGTGTGCTTGTTTGCATTACTTTACGCACACCATTCGCTGGAAACCGTAATTGGTTTTGGGATTACTTACTTAAAGGTAGGTAAAATGATTGCTTCGTATTCCGTGTTCGAAGATTCTTGGACTAGGGTAAGTGCAGGCTGCAGTACTGCAGCCAGGACTTCATCAGCTCGCATTTCTTGTTGCAGATTAGGCCAGATATGTTGCCACCATAGTTTCTGTGAGTAAATTGAGAAGCAGCAATTTAGCAGCATGTGAACTCGATGCGATACGGCCTAATTGACAGTTTATTGTTAGTTTTAAAAAGGTAAAAACCGATCGAAATTATTCATAAGCTTGTAACAACTCATTTTGTTTTTTGAAAAGTATCAATTTTGACTTGAAAATGTTGCATCAGAGCAGCAATCACTGCGAGTGTGCACTGCGATACATAGTATTCAGAAGCAATTATTCCCATTACTATATTATAAACGCCGGGCTTCGTGCTATGGCGAACGAAGCGTGAAGTATCGAGTTTACGACCATTGAAACCATCATTTGGAAGCGTCCCGACGTAAACGCGTGCGATCTCTCAAGTGGCTCTCAAAATAGTGGTGGTGTTGATGCTTTCCGAGTCGACTGGATCGGCTCTCGACAGAATGTTAAATCGCAATATTGTTGCGTTCGCTCGTGGCTTCAGCCGAATAGATCGATGGAATCTAATTTACACTTTAACATTGTTAACACTCGCATTGGGGATCGGATTACCGTCGACTGTTATCACGTACGCCGTTCTTTTACAGCATATTTCAATCGATTCCGACATCGGACGCCCCGATTGAGTTCTGCACTTGCAACAAATGTGCAACAGGTTGTTGAAACATTCTACGATAGACAGGAATATTCTAGGATAGACATTTAGCACATCGGGAAATGATTGGTATGGCAACCGTTCCTTTCACCGTCTTCAATACCGTCCGCACGGTATTGAATCGATTGAGGTTGATTGATTTGCCAACACACTTCGAGATGGGATAAGAGTCAAGTGAATTGGTAAAATTGCTTTCGTTAACGGTAGATGGCCAACTAGTAACCTGAAATTTCGCCATTTCATCCCGAATAAGCTTAATCTCGGTTGAGATCTAACTCAATTTCTGTTTGCTAAATTTATCGCCCAAACGTATGATCGTAAGAAGCTTAAGATGAGATATACTTTACTTTGCATTTGAGACTCTGTTTAATGTAAATCAGTGTATCGTATCGCATCCGAAAAGTGCTTCAAGTGATTCAAGTTTGTACTATTTTTCTTTTGTTTACTGTAAACATATAAAATGTCTCTCAAAACACCGGACGTGACAGGTAACAAGCAATTTAAAAAAGATCCGTTATCGGATCACCAGTGGTGGGCTGAATTTTAAGTGTAGCACAGTAAGGCCTTCGGCAGTGCTGCTAACTTGCAGCAAATTTGTATTACATTTAATGGACAAATTATGGTAAATTTATGCGGCAACGTCTTTGACAAAGAAATAACCGGGAAGGAAACCGTAGCTCATGGGTCATCTTCTCGCTCGTAGACTGGCTTGTCAACTAAGAAAATTATATTTTCCTACCCGCGGGATGAAGGGTAAGACCTCTCTGAGGGTGCTACGGTAGTAGTGCGTCTTCTGCGTCGGGTCCTTCATGTTGATCACGTCGAGAAACTGTAGCGCCTGCACCGCCGGGTCACTGTTGGGCGGCATTCAAGTTCAGTGTCGAAAGAGAGTTAAACGAAAACGGTCAGCGAGAGGCAAGAGAAAACAGGAAGAAAAATGAAAATTAAATACGAATCGTTTGAACGGGACACGAACAACTTGAACAATCCAATTACGCATCCTGGTCCCATCTCCCATCACGGTACCGTAGAAGTTGCCTTGCGTTCGCGGGAACTCGTTTTACACGGACCCAACGGCCACCGGCAATGAACGGGCCGTGGGGCATGCAATATTCCTTATTTGCCTCGCTTACCTGAAGTATTTGATGAGTGTCAGTAGCTGAGCTGTCGGACGAGCGCCAGGCGATTTCTTCAGGAGCCGTGTGGTTGCCTCCTGTAGAGGAATCGGTATTCTTGGGAGGATGTTGTGCACGGCTTCATCTAGCTGTTGGGTTAGGGACAATTTGTTAACGTTTTATCGTCCGTCTGAACATTTCCTCTAATCACCCAATGCGGGGGCCAAGAATTCCCTTGGGGTCCCGCAGGTGATACTAAATCAGGCGAGAAAGTTGTCGTAATCCAACAATTACCGAGGAATACGTTGAGGTTTGAGTAGGGTGAAACGATGCTGCCGTCAATGACGACGGCAAAAGTTTGTTAATGGAAAGAAGCAGCAACATAAATGCCACAAATTGAGTGCATTGATTGTATGTGAATTAAGCATATCCGGTTGTGAATAGCTATATCAAGTTATCCGACCACGCGTGCGTTCGATCTGAATTGGCAGCAACCTGCCCAACATGGGCCGGTGGAAATGGGTTTTGCAAAGTGGAGTTTATCGTAGCTTCCGGAGGTCGGATTTAAGATAAACGGTAGCGAACTAATCATGATTGTGAGAAACGCGTATAGAGTATATCGAAAAATGTTGAACTACTGGTGGCATAGATATTCCGCTGTCTCGTAAATATTGAATCTTTATAGTACTTTGTAAAGAGGTAGATGTTCTATTGATATCCAATAGTGACTTATACGATAACTGGTCAAATAAGGGTTCTCTTTTTCATTTGGTTGTAAAACAAAAACGGCTTAATATGTTTCCATGCTTGAACATTTATTTGAAAGGTTGAATCTTCAATTTTTTATGAAAAACAATTTTGGTAAAATGTCCACCACGTTTAGAGTTTATTGAGAATACCTATTTACTCTGTTTTTTAGTAGATTCAATCAGACGTTGCGGAATGGCCAACGATGATATCATGTTAGACCGTAAAGTAGGCACGTTAGCTTCCGTGCAACCCTTTGTTGTGCTTCCAATATTGATGTTTTAGTTTTGAATTACTTCACTACCATCCAATATGCGTACATTGTACAATGTGTGAATGATAGCTAACTCAAAAATCTGCTACTTTGAGCCATGATTTCCCAGATTAGGGGTGCTGGAGTATTACACAATAATGCCAGGTGACACCAAACCCTCTGCAACCTGAACCAACTCGCTGACAGTAAGGACAACAAAGAGAACGCTTAAACGACTAGCGTAATTTATGATCACAGCGAACGCTTCTTTTATGTTGTCACTTGACCTGCGTTTTGGAGGCCTATGCGTGAGAGGATAAAATTCCGTGTATAAATAAAGTAAATTTCAAAAGGTCTATTTGCGCGTTGTACAGTAACGTTGATGCTTTGTAGGTAACCGGAGAGACAACCCCTCTCCTTGTCGCTTCGGTCGAGCGAGAACTTTATTAAGCCAGGGTTTTTCAGCGCGAGAGCCTTTAAGTGGTGAGCCGAAGGTATGTTTTTTTGCACAATGGTTATACGTCCAACGCTTTTGGTAAATTAATTAGTGCTTAGATGCATATTCGACGTTTCGGAGCGGATATATTAAACGCATATGTGATTTCGTCATCATCATGCTTAAAGGGCCGTTTACACGTTGCGATATGTCGCTGCAATGCCTTGTATCGATTAATCGCAGTGATATATCGCAGCCAAGGTGGAGCGTCTACACGCCACGATGTACCGTTGCGATTTGCAATCGCAGATCTCAGTGTCATGGAAACAGCCATGGAAGAAACACTGTGCTTGTCTGCCTTTGGATTGTGCGTTTTGGTTACAAAGCAAAAAATAGAACGTACCAAGAGTACTAATCGGTCACGGTGGTCAAGGGAATGGCTTTTAAAGCGAAGCCATTATTCTCACGTTAAACTTTTGCTTTAAAAACATTCAAAACAACATGTCAAACCGCCATCAATACACGCACACATGTCTATCCACCGTCAGCACACGCACACATGTATGGAGATTGGACCGAAATTGATGCTCGGCGCATTCAATTTTTTTGATCTGCCAATCTGGTCGTATACAAGCAATTTGTTCCTTTTTTGCTGTCTACACGTAGCGATATATCGTGGCAATTGGTTTCATACAAGGGATTGCTGCGACATATCGCAACGTGTAAACGGCGCTTAAAACATGTCGGAATGTTTGATAGACTTCAAATGTTCATCTGTTAGATGGTTATCAACGTCGCTACGCAACGAGGACTAGTAACCAACGGAGAGAATCCTTAGTATTGATTGCCGAAAACAGGTACGATACAGGTATTGAATGTACGATACGGTGCATGAGATACCTACCAGTTCCATCTGCTTGATGTATGCCGATGGAGAGTTTCCAGACTGTATTAACGAGCGGCCGTGGTTGAAAATGGAACATACGACCATTCCAAGAGAGAACATATCACTCAGTATGCTGCAGCTGCTGTTGATTTGAATTTCGGGCGCTATATTTCGGGCGTTGGGTTAGAAAACGAAAGTTACAGGACCGCTGAACTTGCCGTAACTTTAACCTGCACATTACCCATGTAGTCTAGATTCGGCTGAACCAGCTTCGAGGCTCGGGATGACCACGGTTGACAAGGTACTGGATCGGTGGCGTCGGTTTCGTTGATGCGTTCGGTAAACTCAAAACCGGCCAGCTTCCAAGTGCCTTTCTTGGTGATTAGGATTGACGAAGGACACACGTTTTTGTGTATAACTTGGCCCGAGTAATGAAGAAACGATAGCGCTTCGGTAATCTGTGGAAGTAAGTGAAATAAATGTGCGACAATCATGTTGAATAGTCACAGAGAAACTACTAGATGTGGCTTAGGTAGATCAAAGGAAAACGTTGTTTTGACGGATCAAAGCTATCATTGTGGACGGTGAAGATTGTTTCTTGTGAACATTGCCTTTGAACAGTCCGTTACATAAGAGAGAGAGAGAAAACAGAAAACATACCGAGTCGTTTTGCTATATTCGTGTATTGAAGAAAATTGTCATGTTTCAATCGGGTAGTTTCAGATTTTTCAACCAATAATTGAATTCTGAAGTGTATTTCCGTGCCGTGAAGATATTAAAGGTATTCGAGCTCGGTGACTATTTTATTGTCACGCCAAAAAGTAAGTTTTATGATGTTCATTTCGCACAGTGAAGTTTCAACTATTTTCTCTGAGTTTGTCAAGTAACCACTCTATTATACTAAAAAAAAATAACACATTACTGGGACCCAAACTTATCGTCATTATTTTACACGAATGTTACGTGTTACACGGAACAGCAACGACAAGAAATACCGGTACCGATCTAAAATATGTCTTGATGAACTTATGGCGAAGCTCAGTGCGAGACGTGTTTCACATATCAAGGAATCCGCCTCGTGGCTCAACCACCGTGGAGCAATTGGGGAGTGTTCGTCGTTAGTAACAGTTCAATTTTCATCGAAAGCTGTATGGAACATCGGGAAGTTTTGTGGATTCGAGAAAAATGTTATTGGAAAGCGATATTTCACCCTGTCCATCTGCTGATAAAGCAAACAATTATCGGCATCAGTTTTTTGCTGACATTGTCAAAAATAATGATCTAAATCGTTATTGTTTGTGAACTTCTGCGAATGCGGACCATCGATTTGTGATAGCAGAATCCAACGATAGAACTTGATGTACTCGGGAACAGGGAAATCTTAAGACCATATTAGGTTTTTAAGACTCCGCGAAAGAAATCGACTTCTCTGCCTCTAGACACAGACGTTCGTACTTTGCTGCCGATAGCAAATTGGGAATTAGTTCTTCCTGTTGACCGTTACAACAGGCCACCCTGGCATATTTCATCGTCACAGATGAATGAAATTGTGATACGGTCCGGAATTCTTGTCCGTAGTCTGAAAAACGAAGGGCCGTTTTCACGAATCGTTGCTGGTTTGAAAAGACTTGCGAGACCCTTTCGCTAGCCGAATAGGAATCCGCTCATACAACGGTCCAATATTCTTCGCCGCCCAAGGCAACTTGGATAACAAATCGTCATCCTTCATTGACGGGGTATTAGAGGAGAAAAAGGATGACGCAAACAGTCTACAGCGATGGGGAAGGACAAGAAAGATGTACATACCTGGAGGATTCCGTATTTCAATTCGATGTCCAGAAAGGTGTATTCCTTCGCATGGGCTGGTCGATTGGCGGACATGCTGTTTGGGCAGTGCTGCCCGGAAGCTCCGGTGATCGGTGGGCCCGTAATTATCCCTCCTGCCTCCTGCTCAAACGAGTACGCCGGAAGAGAAAGTGACAGAAGCAGAAAAGGAAACACTCCTTGTGAAGCTTTGATTGTGTAGATGATGTAGCTGTAATCGGGCTAAATTCACTATTAGGCCACACGGTGCGTTAGGTTTTCGCAATAACAAGTGTTGACGAGATTGTACCCAGCAGGACACGAAACACAACCTCCAGCTGTGTTTTTGGTTTGCGCGGACGGATGAAAACTTTTTGGCAAACAATCACCGAAAATTTGGGATCATTGCGGCTGGTTCCGAATGCCGGTATTGGTGTTAGTTATGTTGTGGATGATTTTTTTTGTATTTTAACAGCCATTCTACATTTTCTCGATATCAAGTGTTCGGTACAAGGGCTGCCGAACTTTAGTTTCCAATGACCGGGGGTTTATTGTTCGATAACTTGAGTTCGCTGTTGGGTGTTCGCTGAAGAATGCTGTTCAGGTCTGGCGGTTTTTGCCTGATGCCTTACAATGTGGACTTCGTTTCATCCAACAGCCCACTGGCGGCCCTGTTGATGATGGTAACGGTCGTTTAGAGTAGTCGATAACGATCAGGATTGTGGCGACAATGGCGTCAGGGAGATCTTTCGAACATAAATTCTTCCATAATGATGTACCACATGCAGTGCGGGTGAGCTGGTCCGATGTGTCACATCACTTGCTCTAAAACCGGCAGGCGATGGAAATAGCGTACAATTTGTCAAACATCTCATCCCAATCTTTATCGGTCAATCGATTGCTTATAGTTGTGTTTGGAAGAAGCGGTCAGCCAAGTCGTTCTGGACGCTGTGGGCATACCACTAATTGTCACCATAAAACGGTGAGCAGGGGGTCCGTTGGCCGTAGTCGCTCCAAGAAACCCGAGAACGTTCACCGGTGACAAATTTGATGGTAGATTTTGTGGTTAAAATGTTGGTGGCAGCGCACTTCGATCACCAGATTGAAAGTTGTGGTGGTTTAGCAGGATTGTGGTTTCTATTTTTAAATCAAAAAACATACAGATGTTGCAATTTGAGGTTTTGCAACACATCGTAACGGATTCGAGAACACCGCACATAGCACGAGAATCTAAAAACTTGTTAAAATTATGTGGTTCAATAATATTTGTGGTTCTTTGAATATTTGTGGTCAGTGGTAGAGTGGTACTTAAACTTAAAGAAAGTGGTATATTTAAACATTTAACATGTTGGCGTAATGAAAAAGGTCACAATTTTGCAGTACGTAAAATCCAAATCTTGTACAATACAAGCTGAATACAGGTTTATGCCATAAGCATCGGATCGGATGAATATGAATTTACACAAAGAAAATTTCGAATGGTGTAGACTAAACCATTAGCGTTATTATCTTATCGAATTGCTATATCACACATCAGATTAACCAACCTTACGAAAATAAACTGACACTTGCAAATATTTGAACTAGAATCTTTTATATATTATTAAACAAGGCGTCGCTGTCGTCAGGCGCTACATCAGAATGTGATCAGCTATCACGGCTACAACTTCATGTCGTCTTGTTTAGCCCTGAATTGAGCAATCAAGCACATCAAACGAATTTTAAATTTTTAATGACATCAGAACAGCCCTTCACATGCCATGAGCATGTGTCGTTCACGGAGACGCCACATGGTCTTGCCGAACAGCTCTCGCACCGTTGGTTGGCTGGCTTTTCGCAATGAACATTCTTTTTCCTTCGTGTCGCAGTACTGCGAATAAAAGCGCATTAGCATATCTATCGCACCGTGGTATGCGCTTGCATCAGTGTAATCCTGCCGTACGCGGACTGCGGGCAAATCGGTGGTGGCGACGACTTTAAAAATTCATTACCACTCGCACCTGCCATGCCGAGGTTCCGCTGGGCCGTCTATCTAGACTTAACCCAGCTGTCGATCTTGACGCCTTCCGTCAAGATCCTGTAAGCCATTCAGAAAGTCCAGAGTGTCTCGCACTGTGAAAACACTGTGGGCCTGCTGTTGTAACATCAAATGACCTTCCACCACCTTCTCCGGACCTTTCCCTATCCGGCGCGGGTTAACCGGGATGATGCTCCTCACAGCGTCTAATGCATGGTGGGACCCGAAGCCTTAAGTAATCCTCCGTAGCGTGGACCGTTCAACGTGGTCGCGGCAGACTCGGCGGCTACAAACCTTTCTTCATGGACGAGCAGGTAATTTGCACCACGACCTCTACACTGCAGAGTGCAGGTGCACGATGGAAACATACCTATCCGACAAGTGCGTCGCGTGCCATCGAGAGGCGAACGTCAGCCGAGTGGTGCTCAACGTTCATGCTTTAACCACGCTACAGTACGTCGTTATACCAACCATGAGTACCTTTGCCACGTGAAGGCAAGGCGAAAAGTATCATTTTCATGAAAGTACTTCGGGTATGGCGAGCCGCGCGTGAGACGGGTCAGGCGGTGAAAAAGTGCTCCGGACAAACGGCATTAGTCGGCTGCGTAGCTGGGAGAGCTTTTACGCTGGCAACAAAACCAATAAAATGGGAACGAAGAAACCTGGCGTGTGACTAAAGGGAACGAAGACACACTTCGACACAAAAGCCAGTGTGGATGAGCACAATCATAGCTCAACGCTGCACATTTCTCTTCACGGCGAATGTAAACTTGCCGTAAGAAAACGTGAAGTAGAGAGTTATGAAAAAATAATAAAAGCTTTGAAAGGAGCAACTTAGGTTTGCACAAAAGCGCAGACAATGGACAATGTGCGTGTCCCATCGGAAATGAAGATATTTGCTTTGACAATGGCAGGTAACGCATAGGTTGCATCTGGGAGTTACACACCGGATCTGCTGGACAAAGTTGAACCGAAGCAGAAGTTGGACAGCCAAGACGAGAATAATGCACCACTCTGGGCTGATACGTAAGAAAAAATCGGAAGTGCTTCAATGCACACATAATTCTTGGATCATATACATTCTTTAAATGTGACACGATGCTGGTAAGGCATAGTTCTGTCATAAGGGACGTATGCGTAAGATAGGACCGCGAAGGAGCCTCTAAAAGTTTGATGTGGTTGATGCCTGCGATTAAAGCCCTAATGATTTGTTAAATGATATTTCGCTAAGCGGCTTTTCAAAGCTGGCCATGCTGGCTGGCTAGCTGCTATTGAAGACAGGTTTGAAAATCGGACTACCAATTATCAATTACAATAAGTAGAGCACCGAACCTGTGACGCACTAAAATGTGTGGAATTTATTACGACCAGCCTCTGTTGGGTTGAGTAATCGAGCGAACTGCAAGGATCGCTTTCGTTCAGAAAGGGGTGGCACCAGAGTACTGAGTAAGCTACGCACGAACCGGAAGGGTATAAAAATTAATGAACCTGCTACATGCATGCACTTGGGGAATTCGTGCGTTACCGGGTTGCGTTGCCGTGGTGGTCGTTCATCTGGATATCGTGTGCAAACTGAGTCCTCTGTGAGCGTATTTAGAGAAAGGAAAACCGCAGTGCGAAAGTTTCAAGCTGATGGATTTAAACATGATTTCCCAATATAATTAAAGAGCTTTATTATGTTTTATGTGCCAACTTATTGGTAAAGTTTTCTCTGCCGTTCAGCAAATGGCTGCAATACGACGACCAAATGTTCATTCTAGTTCGCAAGTAAACTAATACCTATACGTACGTTGTGTGTTGGTATCGAATGTTTCGTCAACCGAAGCAAATACAGAGAGCTTTTCCTGTAGCACTTTTACACCAAAAAGCGACTGCAAAGGAAACTACACTTGAGGTTTATCAACAGAAAAGCTTTTGAAATAAAACAATTGTTTCGTATTTACTAACACAATAGTAAATAGTGAAAATCTGTTGCTTCTACCAAAACTGGTTGTAGAACTGGTGCCAATCATGGTCTAACTTTCCACAGATAAACATGTTTTGAGAACAAGCAAATATTCCGCGAGCTACATTTCTTAACTTTGGCAATATTTGCCAACGTCGGAGTTGGACCAAATGTGACATTTCGGTTTTTTCACCTTTCACCCTCAGGTCGACTACGGAGCACTACAAAACACGGAGGAAATTCACGGTGGGTTGACAGAAAAACGCCACGGGCTTGCGAACGGCTTACGGTTCGGATGGCAAACACTGCCATCGCGAGTCGTCACCATGTTACTCGCCAACAAAGTCGTTGCGCGTTGCCTGTTTACCTTCGCTAGGCGTGTAGAAGGAAAAACCCAAGGTACGAGCCCGCGGCTGGGGTAAGCAATCTATCTATTCTCCGTTCATTAGCTTCATTATACGAGCGAGTGGCCGCGGATGGGTGCTCGCACAGGATAATCGCCAAGCCCCGGGATTACGGTTCCGGGGGGGGGCCACTGTTGATCATTCCGATTCGCCGCAGGGTCTCGCCGATGCCAACGCTAATGGAGTGTAAAGATGGAGTGGAGTAAGTTTTCGCTTCTGTTTACCGGTTCCGGCTTCTCCGAAAAGCTCCGCATTCGAGAGCGCATTGGACGTTGTCGGTCACATTGGTCGGCTAGAATTTAGTGCACAAACTCCCATTTGATCATCCCTGAGGGCTGGAGTGGGTCGAGGAGTCAGTTAAAATAAATACAAAAGATAAATTGTCCTTTGCCGGTAGTTTCCAAGGCTCCCGCACAACTCTCGAAGTGCTCGGCTTATAGTGGGATTCCGGAGGGCACACGCTGACAGTGTCGGAAATAGTCGTACCAGCTTCTTCTCCGGTACAGGGGTTAGTTACAATTCAAAATAGATACAGCGCCCGGGAGCAGCAGTTTAATTATGAAAAGTGTTACCACCACGCGGCTGGTAGTTGAGTTGGGACCATTTCCTTGTTAATTGGCTACAGTTCGCGCACAAGGCCTTTGATTGTCTCATTTCACGGGGCTGTCTTTTGTTGTAGGTCCGCGCAAGGTGTGCTCCGTCGGGTGGGTACCTGACCACCCCCCCAATACTTACGTGGTAGGCGAGGATGTTGGCCAAGCTGGCAATGATGGGCTCGGTGGCGAAAGACAGGGTCTCCGAGCTTTCCTCCACGGTGTGCATGATCTGTAGGATCTGTGGAAGTGGAATGTACAAAGACGTACACACGAGAAAGGCCATCAATTTAACGCAACAGCTTTTGCGCCGGATGCAGAGCCGACGGTACCTTCGGATGTCGAAACCTTTCCAGCTGCTTCACGGAGGCTCGTAAAATTTCCGTAACCGTCTCTTTCCGTTTCGGTTTGTGCAGCTTTTCGGCCGTCCGTTTTTCGAACACAAAGATGGAACATTCCTGCAAAACAATAGAGAAAGTGGAACGAAACAAAATGGAAAAATGAGCTCATCTAAAACAGCTACCTAAGTACCAATTGCACGGCAGCCATATGAAATACGGAATTCATCAGCAATGTGAAGAAGCATAGTTGTACTATTTGAAACAGACGTGGGCTTGGGGTTTTATTTTCTTCGGTGTTTTGTTCTTGCGTGACTTGCGGCAGTTTTGTTCGAACAGTTGTTTACACTCCGCTGTTATTAGTTCAGCCCAAATCAATCTGTAATCCTGTTCATGGCGCACTTGAAAATGTTATTCATCCATCGATTTGAGTTTGCTTTAAATATTCAATTAAACAGCTTGAAATTTCTCTGAACTGGTCTGTGAACGTCGATTGACAACTGGAAACTTTCTTCAGAAGATCCTGTTTTGGCGTGCCGTCGGCTTACGAATATATTGCTAAAGTTGTTTAAATGTTACTACTATTAGCTTTCTGAAAAATGATCCAAGTTTCAAAGGGAAGGAAAGTGTATCATTACAATGATTGTTTTTATAGATCATAGCATAGGCTACAATACCACTCGTATTGTCACACTTGGATGCATCGTCAATAACATTATGTGCATTTTGGAAGATACTTCACCGGCCCAAGGAACGCTTTCAGCACGCTTCGTGTCGTTCCCGGCTCAATGTTCCAAACGAACGAACATCTTACCACGGTCCATCTGCAATTCGTTACTGGCCGGTAACAGGTGAGTGCTAAAGATGGCAGCAAATCGCTGTAGGACCCAACCTGAGATTGCTTGCCATGTTTCACGCCCTCGGAATCCGACCTTTTCACCGAACGCACTCCGTTCAGCTGCCTGTTTACTGGTCTTCCGTCGAAGTAATCATATTCACGCTGTGATAAATTCAATTTTATTTCTGTTTTATAGTGTTGAAATATTTGATATGTTTCCAAAGATATGGCGGCGATGCGTCACATGAAGGATGAAGGGTTCGTGGAAAAGTTGTTGTTGTGGTTTCGTTTTGGTCGCTCCTGTGTCGCTCCACCAGGCACGTAGCAGCGTTTCTCTCCAACGGTCCAAGAGTCACGGCTGCTACGCGGGGTTTGGCGAAGCTCGCATGCCGAGATTCGCCGGATGCCATTTATGTCTTCAAGGACGTGTTTGTCGCAGTTGTCAGTTTTTTTCCCCCCAGTGTTGTGGTCTCGATGTTCCGCAAAGCTGATAAAGCCGAACGTGGAACGTGGAACGACGACAACCAAAATTGTCTTTTGGTCGGCGACGATTTGAGGAAACCGCCTTTGGGACGATTGGGCTTGGCTTCTTAAAGCCGTTTGAATATTTAAGGTTTGCTTTTCGCACGGAAACTGTCACAATACAAATGCTCGCCCTGCTTTCAATACGCTCGCAAAAACGGCATAATCGGCTGGCGGATTAACTTGGTAAATTGAGGCAAAGTTTACTGCGCAAACAACGTTTCGAACAATCTTTCCTCGAGCTTGACGTCTATTGGTTTTTGGACACATTATGTCGTTGGTTTTTCGTCTGCCATTAGGATTATCTACGAATTGATTGTTGGTAGAGACGATTTCTTTTATTTTTCAATGTCGAGCAATTATTCTGTACACAACGCCTAATGTAATACATTAGTTAAAATGTTTGATGGCTTTTGACTGTCACATAATGAATATGTTTTGTTCGCTACGCAGCAATACTAGGTACCAGTATACCGTTAAAGTAATATCAAAGTGATGATCGCAAACTTTGGCTGCCTATTTGTTGAAAACAGCAAAATAGGATAAACACTAAATCAATCAAATTATACAATCTCAACTGTGAAGCTGAGCGGATGTCACACCGTTTGCACCTCTACAAGAAAAAACTATAGCCAATATAGAACTTGATCATCAATCAATTTTCTAGGCCGATTGTAGTTTGCCGGCAGGTGGCTGACTGGACAGTTTTCTTCCGGAAAGTGTCGCTCATATGTCTTCCACTTTCCTTCCTACCAACCGACGGTCACACACCGGATGAAAATGTTTTGCGTTTGAGTATGCAAATAAAATACAGTCATTGCGGTGCCAGCCACTAGCACTAGGGTAGGTTGGGCACCGCCTAACGCACTATAATTTGTATAAGCGTTTGCATAAACGTCTCCGTTGCGTTGGGCAGTGTAGCGTCAATCGATGACAGTGTACATTTTTGCATCAATAATCCTCCTAGCGGCCGGTTGGTTTCGTCTAAAAATGGCATTCTTAAGAATTTAACTATTACAGCTCAGTGATTGCAAATAACTCCACAGGAGAACAGAGTTCACGTAACGTAGGGTTAGATTATAAGTTTGACAAACTCGTCTATGAATCTTGAACAAATTCGACCTAATATCGATAAAAAGCGTAGTCGATTGCAATACCGTTTTCTACGCTTTCCGAGATTCGGAGCAGTTCCGGTTGTGGTGTGAAAAGCTGCCTATAAAAGTGGCATCAATAATGGATTAAGCCCGTATTAGTTGCACGATTGTACTAAGGTGAGGCGCTTCCCCTTCGGGACGGTGCCACTTTGCAATCGATTCCGGGACCGGAGTTTGGAGCAGTAAATATTTTCTTTCGGTGTCGGGCCAGTGGAAAGTGCAAAGCGAAGTGTGAAACAGGATCAACCTCATTTAGAGTCTGCACCATGGCGCGCAGGGCTGGGCTTGGGCTGGAAAGCGTTTCTCTGTTCCCGGGGCTAGCGCTGCGCTGTTTGATACTGGTGCTGCTCGTGCTCCACGAACCGTCACCAGCGGAAGGGGTAATAATTTGCCCACCGTCGAGGACGCCCACTAAATGGAACGATTTACTTCGGACCGCAAGTTTGATGTATGGTTTCCGGGTTTTTCTTTTTCTCTCTCGTTCCATTTGAACTGGTAGAAAGCGACGGTCGAACAGATGATGAAGTCGGGTGAAATGATACGAAGCGTTTGCCTGGGCAAAACGAAGGTTGCCGCGGAGCTGGTGGACGGGCTTCGCGAGTCCAAGTTCGTGGACGTTAAGGAGCTTAAGTGTTACGTCAATTGCGTCATGGAAATGATGCAAACGGTGCGTTATGCACTATTCCGCACGGAGCGTACCGCAACAGGAAGAGAGCAATGTCGATTGAATGCATTTTCTTTGTCGCTTATTTGTAGATGAAAAAAGGAAAGCTCAACTATGATGCGTCCATGAAGCAGATCGATACGATCATGCCGGACGAGCTGGCGGAACCGATGCGGAATGCGTTAGATGTTTGCCGGAACGTGGCCGATGGTATCAAAAATAACTGCGACGCTGCGTACGCGATGCTGCAGTGCCTGTCGAAGAACAATCCGAAATTTATATTCCCGTAACGGTAAATGGAACAACAAGCATATTTACAGTAATCCCTGTATACGCTGGTGCTCGTGTTAGCTTTCGTGCAAAATATATTGAATCATTCATTCATGCGGCGTTTCGATACTTAGGATACTTTGGCCGGAACCATACCTAAATGCCTGAGAATTCCAATCAAGTTTCACCATGTCCGGCGGAAGGCACGTTGGCGGAAGGAATGTCTATGTCAACGCTTTAGATGATTCCAACAATTTTTACATTCCTTTTATTTATGTAAGAAATTCAACAGAAAAACCGTAAATTCAACAAAGTAATTAATCGCCCACCCTTGGGCGCAGCAGTTTGCAATTGTAAATGTTTCTTTTTTCTCTTAATGGATTGTTGCGTTACGTCAGCATGTTCGTAAAGTTGGTCCGATGCCTTTTCTAAAGTTACCACACTTCTTACCGCGAGCGCGCGTCGAGGCGAGAACGAAGAACAGTTTTTCTCGCTTGCTTCATGCTACGCTAAGAGAATTACTTTCCAAAGTTAACTTGAGGAATCTTTTACCGCGCAAGCCCTCGGTGGATGAGCTCGGTTCTTATGCCCAAGCGAAGTCGAAACAAAAGGAAACTTCCAGATTTGGATGTTAAACATCAGTGACCACATAAAGTAACCTATTGGAGAGTGAAGTTGGCGAATGCGCAGAAAATGTTGATGAACTTCATGATCAAATTAACATGAGCTCACCGTTTATTTCTCATGCAATGGCTTAATTAACGGGTTACAGTCCCCCCTTTACAGTCATTCAAAATACTTGTAGAAAACCTTTTTCCTGTTAATCACATTTCTCTAATGAAAACATTTGATACAATACTTCGTATGTTTAATTCTCTTCGTACGTTTTAAAAGCCGGTTTCCAATACTGCCGTTGAACTGTCCGGCTCAATACTTATGATAAATATCACGGCAAACGGAAACGAACATCTTTATTCCCGTGGTACACAGGTTCGGCGCACCTGTTTACCATCGATATCACCGGCTCCGCCTCCGTTGGTTGACGGATAATTAATTCATGCAACACAGCAAGTTCTGTTCGCCTTGCCAGGGAAGCATACAATTTGGCTGATTGCTTTCCGAAACATTATCATTATTGTTGACGATGTAGGAAGCATAACGCAACGTTCTGCTGGTCAATCGATAGGAGCGCCGCGGGTAGCAGTTATAAAGAAAGAAAACCGAGAAAAAATAAGGTTCACTTTTTTGGTTGCCACCAGTGTTCCTTTTGCGTTAATTTAGAACCATATTTCACAAATTGACGACCATCTAAAATGCGCTGTTGACACTGGAATATCGCATCACCTTCAACAGCCATCAATCTGAAATGTAATTTATTTTCCATATACACAAGGACTTTCAACTTATCGATAAAAATCGGTCCCGTCTGGACTGTAAATTTCTCCGTAACCAAAACATCCGTGGATTCCAGCGTTCCGAGTACCGGCGTCAAGTGTCCGAAATAGAATTGAAGGATATTAAAAGAAAATCGCCTCTAAGTGAAGGCCTCGTTTCGCAATCGCAGCCTCGGATCGGGTCCATTTAAGCGAGCCTTGAATGGGTTCTACCACCAAAATTGCTACGTCTGTGCGCAACCGAGCCATTTTAATTGATTTTCACCGTTCCCAATTTCGTCCCCAAGCACTGCGTCAAGTTTTTCCGCCACAAACTGTCGCGATAGGAAGCAAAGCCGAGAAACCTGATTGATTGGTCGATGGTTCTTAACGAGGATGAACCAATTCCAGGTTCCAGGCTGTGTTTCGTTCATGGCTCACGTTCTTCGATTTTCATTTTCAATCCACGCAAGGGATAACGCTCCGACTACAGCGTTTACTATATTTTCTTTCGCTTCCACCGTTTGCGTTTGATAGAATATAAATTGAGCTATCTTATACATAAGTGATGATTCGGAAGGCAGTACGCTCCTTTCAAAATATATCTTTCCCGTAGCCCCCGTTAAAGGGGAAAGCATCATTTCCAACGTCGACGAACACAATCATATTTCTTACTCGGAAGGGTTTAACTGTGCAGCCCAGGTCTGTCCGTGCCATATACCGACCAAACCGTAGCGGGTGAAGAGCGTACGGAGAATCGGTCCATGCAACGCTTATTTAGTGCCTTGGGCTTCATCGTGAGTTGCCACAGCAATACTCTGATTAGCCTCTTCGATAAACGCAGGATTCTGGTTTTGATAGTTTTCAAAGCCACTCGCTTTGGAATCAACATAAAACAGACTCTCGAATCACATTGTGCACATAAAGTCTTTCTGTAAATAAAGATATAAATTATTTGACTTCGATGTTGATATTCTTCGGTGGCTTAGCTTAGCTTTGAACAACAAAAATACGACAATATAATTCAACTTTCATAGGAAGCGGCGATGGATCATTCCGTGTGATTGCTACTACAAATCTGAATCTTCAGAAGATCGTACTGTACCTAACAATTTGATTGGGGTCGACTCTAGGCGGCCTTTGCAAGCGGAATGCTTCTACTAGGGGTGTGCATTGAGAATCGGAATGCCGGAATCACAAAAAAATGTTTATAAAATTTTAATGCGATTTTCTTTTTTATTCAAAGTATGTGCCACCGCTAGCTATACATTTGTCCTATCTCTCTGCTAAATCATGGATTCCCAGACGAAAGAATTCTTCGACTTTTTAAGTAAATTAATTAGTCATCCCATTTCGACTTCCTCGTAGAAAAACGAAGGGCTGCTCAGCCAATACGTATCCCATCGATGAAAATGAATGATATTCGGAAAGAACCAAGTCTGGTGAATAACGCGGGGAGGGATAGCAACTCCCATCCAAGTGATTTGATAGTATCCTCAAACAGTTTGGCTTTTTGGTGCGCCTGGTGCTTGATTCCACGGGCCACCAGGCGCCCCCATTGCAACCCACTAGAATTGCATTTTGGTCGTTTTTCGATCAATGCATGGTTCAAATTGAGCATTTGTTGTCAGTAGCGATCGGAATTAACGTTTCCATCAGGTTTTAGGAGCTTGTGAAACAACACATCTTTCTGGTCCCATCAGAAAGTCCGTTTTTTGGAGTCCTTTGACGCTTTTTTTTGTTAAGTCAAAATCGCCATTTTGAAGTTTTTTAAACCACTTAAAGCACTGCGATCTTCCAAACACAAGTCCCGACAAGCATTTGGTGCGATTCCGAAGCAGCTTTCTTCAAGAGGAGCAGAAAAATAATAATCCCCGCAAAACGTCATTTTCAGGCACAAAAGTTGGCATAGTTTAACCCTTTAAATGATGGGTTGCAAACCGAAATATATTTTTTTTCGACCTGGACTCATTTACCTGATGTCAAAACAAGGTAATGATGAATGAACAGCAAAACTGGGAAGTCCCAATCGGCAGGTACAGCCATCTTTTTAACATTCCGATTCTCAATGCACACCCCTAGTATACGTAAAATATAGACCTGAGTGTTCGTAGAAACTCCTAAGCTGATGCAACAGATCTTTCGTATTATAGTTTAAAAACATTGTTGGAATCGTTGGTATTTTGTGTAATAAACATTTACATACTTTAATAAACATTTACATACACACAACCATTTCAGAGATGTCAGATGTTGTACCCCGAATGGTGACAAGCAGAAAATACTTGGGTGTTAATCCAGCGAAGACAATTTTCCACATAAATTGACACAGACCTTCCGTTTGGCCAAGCAATTTTCGCACACCGCAAAGTCGAACATTATGCAGTATTTTCGTATCAGTAATGAATTCGATTGCTTACTGAATCGGTATGCCGAATGGCACGAAACATGTGTTCGACATAAGCATTCGTACGTATTTCTGAAAACTTCAAGCTCATCAGCCTGCTGCCGGTGCGGTCTGCCTGCCTGCTTTGTGCCAGGCCCGTGTCAGGCGCTGTTGCTACCAACGCCACGAACGACCCAGGAAGGTAATCTGTCATGGGAAATTATGACAAATACTTTACGAAGGTGCCGTGGCACAGTACGTTAGCCTTCGCCTCTGGGGAGAGCGTTTCTAATACTAACCGTGGACAGTTTTCCAGCCAACCTTCGCGTTCGAGATCGTGTGTCACGATAATGTCTATCACGCTTGTCGACGGTCTGGCAAATTTCCATGCATTGCTTGAGCGCCAGTATGATAGTGCCATCCGTGCCGGCTCCCGTTCCGGATATGGAATGGAATTTGTGATGTACATAATTTCTTGCGCCAAAGGTATGTGTGAGATTTCAACACTCGCTTGGGTTAGGTTATGCTGGATCCGCAATGGCAGCGTCAGCGAAAAATGGAAGGAATTTTGGGCGTTATGAATAAAAAACGTCTTTCAAACGCCAATGGGACCAACGGGGCATTGCTAACGTTGAACGAATTAGTGAAATGATATCGCGCTTTTCTCAACATAAGCAGAGCAGAGGGTGGTGGTAACCCCGTACATAGAAGATTTCTCAATGTTCAATCTCGGTGCTGTCTGTTTTGCATATCTAAAAATACCCAATGGTAACAGTAGGACAACAACAGGACAGTAGGCTGCCACAGTGCCGTTTCTTATTTACAACCGTTATTCTTAGTTTTCTACAGTTGATTTTTATGATGTGGTTGTTGTTGATGTTACGCAATTTTGATAAATCGTTTAAAACGTATGAAAAAATATTGACTTTTAAACGGCAGCCATCAGGCTTTACTAAGTTCTCGCAATATCCTTGGCACTTCACCATTTAACCGTTTTCTTTTCGAAAGATGCAGTCTAACAATGAAACTACGAATAGCGCACTAAAATGTTCATTGACCATAAATAATCCACTATCAGGGCGAAGTCATAATTTTGGGTGGTTCTGAGAACTTTCATTCTTCAAATTGATCCAAAAGTTAGGGGAACCAACAGGGAAGCTAGAAAGAGCAAAAAACAGAAAATATCCATTTTCTACAGCTTTCGAATCCCACCTGCCGGCATGCTGGATCTTAGTGTGTAGCATACTTTTTCTTAGATCCAATTCATATCCTGTACGTTGTGTATTTTTCATAGCCTGCTTTCGGTCGATGGGTGACTTTTATTACTTTTATTCTCCGTTGCGCTCAGCTACGACATGAAACGATACCAAGGGACGCGAAATTCGGCAAAGTCCGTCGTACTTATCTTTCGCATCGAGTTTTATTACTTTCGGTGAGTGTGGAAGATGGGGAACTTCCAACAAGTGGCTGGAGCGGTTTTGGAATGAATACGTGTCGGCAGAAATCGTTGGGAGGGAAATGGATGGCCTCAGGGGGTTTTTAAATGTCTTTAAAATTGTCTTATTTTAAAAATATGTTTCCACATCTTCCTGGGGCGCTAACATGTATATCGCCCAATTCTAGATTGATATTAAATTTCTCACTTTGTGTTTCCTTTTAGCTTACGAATTCATATTGCAGGAATTTGCTCCAAAGTTATTATACGAACAGTCTATGCAATCACTTTTTCATGAGTTATCGTCCATGGTGGATGATAAGCTCCTTGCTGTGGTGAAGCGGAAACCGGAAGCGAGAAATTGTTTTGTTGATGGATAATTTTGAAAATCACTTCCGCTTCTTTTACTGTTTGTAAACTGCCTGGGGCGAAGGGTAGTTCCCTGTCGAGTGAAATCACCAGATTGTGGCGAAAGCATTCCAAAGTAAGAAAAGAGAAGCTCACCACAACGCCAGGCATCTGATAGGGACGTGAACAAGAAAAAGCACATGGTTTTATTGCCCTCGTATTGCCGGTGCACTGTTGACTCAATGATCCTTGAATCAAACAGGCCATCGAGCAGTGGCAAGCCTCCGGTGCCCAAGGATGTTTGCTCGTCTTAGCTCGAGAAAGTGTCCATCGAAGGCAGGAAGGAAAGCATTCTTTGTGCAGTAGGTCCGTTAAAAGCATTGTCGCTTTTCCACGACAATTGAATAAATCTCTCTCAGCGGGAATTATAATGTGTTTCCCTTGAGCATTGAGGTCAGGGAGAATTTGCGAAAGCCCTCAGGATGAAGATTATTCACACTTGCTTTCCGTCTGAGATCGGCCACTAAAAGTGACGGCAAAGCCAAGTGAATAAGGTCTTAAATTAAAAAGGATTGCTGCAAAAGTATTTGAGAAGGCGTTGAATGTTATTATGAAGGTGGCAAAAAGAAGAGGACAATGCGATTGAAACTTTCGCTTTTGGTACTTTGTAATGAAGTTGGTTGTTTGTCCAGGGATAATAATGGTACATTCACAGTCAACAAAAACCATATTAGTGTTATTTGAATATTTATTTGAAAACCTTACCTCCACATCAATTCAGAATTAAATATATTTTAATATTTGTGGATGCATATTGACGATTTCATGCCAAAAGCTAGAATTCTGTGTAATTGTGTAAGATTTGAAGTTTTTTCAAAGGGTTACGAGTTAAACATTATAGAAATTTAGTTTTGTTACTAAAGTTCATTGCTCATTAATTCTGTTCGATAAAAAATGTTGGATCAACGGTGGTTATAACTGTCAATGACACCGAATAAGGCAACCAGAATGAATGTTTGAATAATTGATCACTTCACTTGATTTTTGTATTTCAAGTCAATAGAATAGTATAGTTTATTGTACGAGAGTAGAAAACCAATTTATTTATCCAACGGATTTACGTTATCCTTTCCTATGCAAAATTACTGATTTTTCATATTTGAGACATCACCACAAGAAACGAATGTTGCATTTTGACAAACTTTGTTGTACGTTTACCCAAAATACATGCTAGCTGCTGGGAAGGATGGAATAAATTAAAGTGAAAACCCATTTAGCTAAGAAAATGAAACGGTAAAGGATCCCTAGTCTCTTTGGGGACTGAATCTCCGAATAAACCTAATGTATTCAAATTGTTAGTTGTACTAAATAGCTATCCTTTGATGAAACTTCACAAATATTTATAAAAACCCTATTCTCGTAAACGCTTATAATTAAGTAGCTTTCCTTGAAACTAAACATCTGTTCATTGGCTCAAATTAAGTAGTGAGGTGGGTTGTCATTGGTTAGAGCAAATTATTACTAAGAAACACATATTATACCGAAAAACGGACAGAATGTTTCGAACCGCAAATGTATTTCAAAGTTCCAACAAATCGTTAAAAGGTTCAGATGTATAGCTTTTTATGTATTTTTCTAGTAATTGTCAAGCTAGGTCAGTTGTAATAAAGCTATGCAAGCTATGCAAGCTATTTAAGTAAAATGACTTGATTTCATTAAATGACGTGACAACGACGAGTGTTACCGAATGCTCTATCAACTGGAGGGGTGTGTAAAATGACTAGTTACTAGTATTCATCCGTTTGCGCGAATCTATAATAACTAAGCACAATTCCTTGGTCTGTTGTGGCTACACGAATCACGTGCAACGTGACAGTGGCTGTCAAAAACGAATGGTGTAGTAGTCTGGCAAACGAACTGATACACATTGATTCTACCAGTTCGTTAGTAATTGTTTTTAAAGTTTCTCCACTATGCTGTGCGGAACCGAGCCAGGAGATGACGGAGGTAACCTCCACCGCTTCACAGGTCGACGGCGCGCTTCATTCTCGACCCCTCCCAGAAAACTACACGGCAGAGCATTACCAGTCCTTCCGGCATGAATTAGATTGCGTTGGTAGATTTTGTCGGCGGCCATAAGTTTTAATTGACTTTAGCGACCGTCCCGGGGCTCGATGCCGTTTACCATTATTACTGGCATAAGTTGCATGAGCTCTTCAAAAGCTGCGTAGACTCGCTGTGCGCACCGACGACAGCTATTAACTAGTGAGCTGCGATGACACGGTTCCCCTGGATACAGAATCTATATTTTACATTAAAAATTGAGGCAAAGTTACTCTGTCGGTGCCCTTCTGGCACGGAGTCAGCGCCACAGTAACGACATGGCTACGGTACATTGTCGTTTTCTTACCATTCCAGTGGAAGGGAAGATAGTTAGTCCAACTTTACCAGTGAATAATGTAACTATGGCAAAGTAATTCAAATATTTTTTTTCGTGTTTATATTACCATGGTATTTTATTTTAGTTGGGGAATAGATAAAGGCGGGTATTGAGATTGACCTCAAACAATGTTAAAAAGTTGTAAAAATACCAAAAATATGCCCAATTTGAGTCCAAGTACGTACTCTTAGATTTGTACATATTAGTACGTCTAGCAAAGTTTCTGTATTAGAAATCGATCCAGGGAAAGTTTCTGTTTTTTAATTATTTAGGTATCGAGCTAGGTATTAGTGATTAATTAAAATTGAACAGAAACGACCAAGCGGTGGACGCACTCACGTGGGGCCGCCGAATGCTATTGCATCGTTTGGAGATGCGAAAAGCTCGATGCTGAAAGTTCACCATGCTTTGCCACACCGAACTTAGTTTTATCATTCGGGCAACGTGTTCCTGTGAAGTGAAATGCTAACACCCTCGGGATGTTTCCATTTCATTTGCAGCCCGCTACAAAAGCATTAAGCTAGGGGACCGAACGTGAGGCACGAAACAAGACTGTAATGGAACTGTGTAGCTGCAAGACATTCCCAAGGTTCACCAGGTCAGTGCTCGGAAAATTTGCCCGGGTCTGTGGTCGCACGGAGGGAGTGTTCGTGAATGGGCAAGATTTTATCAAATTGGCATCACCCCTCAAGGTGCTCTGATCTACTGTGAGCTCTACAGGTAGGTTGATCGACATTAGTTTGCGCGTTGTGAGACTACGTTTTGGACCGGACACTTCCTTGTGTCCAGTCGACATCCAGAGGAGTGCCTTCGTGTAGGCATCGACAGTTTAGTTCCTGAAGATGGTAATTTAATTAGCTACAAACGAATGCTATCAAACACGCACGCACCGCAGTTCATGGCGTCGGGAAAACGCTTAGCTATGAAGTTCCACGCCAATAGAGGGATCCATTGTGGCTCTCCGTTTATATTTTGTTTTCCACTCGCCTCCGGCAGCGAACGCGCAGCAGAAACACAATCCACCGGAGCTAAGTGATGAATGGTAAATTGTTAATCTTCCACGTTTGGCTTTTTCCACCATCAGTGCTTTGCCACGCTCGTTCCTTGACAGCCAAGCATAAATCAGACCTCAACATAAGCGAGCATGCTGCTGGTCGGCGAGTAAAAGCTGTTAGCATGTTTTGGTCGGACATACCGACTCGGTGAGCTCTCGGCGACGTCCTGTAACCTGTTGGTCGCGAACACACTCGCCGCTTCAAAGCGACGAAGTACGGGACGAAGCAAGATGCTGTACCTAAAACGAAGTTCCCGACGAAAATGGAGTTGTTTTGGATTGTTTTTGTTCGTCTAGCCACAGGGCAATGCCAGCTCGTGACGAATGAAAATACCAGCTGTGTGCCTTCTTGGGGCAGGCACCCGGGCACCGTTGCAGGCTACTAAGTCGGCGATCCTGCTGGCTGCAATTGTTATTAGGTTAGCCGTTGCTGGGCTGAGTTCGCCCCCCAAAATGGAGCATTTCATATGAACACCAATCAGAAGAATGTTCGCGAGCTGTGGGCCAGCTGAGTTTTCATTCCCGCAACTCCCTTCTTCCAGTACTCCAGCCTGGTCACGAGTAGTCAAAAACAGTGGTGTGGAGCATCCCAAACAGGCGGAACACATGGGAGAAAGGAACACAAAGTAAAAGTTGCTTCGGGTTTAGTTGTCTCCAGTATGAGTGCACGCTGGCTTCTGGTCGAGTTGGCCCGGTTGACACTTAGGATGGTGCCTGGTGAGTAATAAATCTGTCACGAAGTTTGTGCAACGGGAACGTATCTATTTTTGCAAGGGACCGGAAAGTCTGTGGGTAGGCTTGAGAAGATTTGTTTTGACACACCAAATTGAATTAGTTTCAAACTAAAACGTCATCGTAGTTTTGTCTGAAGTGTATGCCTTCATTAAGCTCTTGTAGAATGCTGTTCCTACTGTTACCAACTAGATTTACGCTAAATTCGAAGAATGGAATAAGTACTACACGTAAACAACCACAGAACAACCAAACTTAATGTTTGCTATGTGTTTTCACAAACGGGATTGAATGTCAGATACACCATAAAGGTTCAATATTGGCAGGTTGTTGCATGTTATTAATTTAAAGCCATTCCCCTTTGCTTACCTTTCCATCCGTTTTCCGGAAACCTTCGTGGATCTTCCATATCAGCTCCGGTCCGGCGCAGGCGACTTGCTTTCCTATTTCAAAGTACTGCGTGATAGGATTGTTGTCGTAGGAGTTTTGTGGCGGTGCACTGGTGGCGCTACTTTTGAACTTGGAAAACATCGTCGCGGCCGGCATAACATTTAATTGGAATAGCGGAATGTTGACTGTTTGCCTAGGTGGTGCTGGAGACCACCGTCGAACGTCGGATAAGAGGAGCCACCCTGACTCCGGGCAAGATTCCCGTCCCGACGCGATCTAGTGTCTGTCTGGTGGCTTTTTCGAGCCTTCGAAGCAGTTTCCGGTACTGCTGATGAACTACTCACCCACAGCACGGTATGTCGCTTCTGTTGACAACTCGATTCGATGTTGGTCGTATGTGGATAATTTATTTTACTTTAATTTCACCGACAGATAAAGGCAGCCTTTCGTTTTACCTTGGCTACCTCCCAGTTCGGTGGACACAAGCTTCGGTGAGCACGGGTTTCTTTTTTGGGATTGGTTTTCATGCAGACCAGTGGCCAATGGTGTACCGGGTTTGACTTTGCCGTTTGCGAGTCCCGAAGCGCGCTCTCCACCGAGGTTTAAGGTATGATTAATGTCGATTTTGAATGATTCTACCGAAGGCTCATTATCCCTTTACGCGGTTGGGACCGCTACTGAAGCTGTCGGGTTTTCGAGGTTGGCTGATATAAAATAAAACCTCGAAAAGGGTTCTTCGCATCGCACGCTCTGCCGAACCTTCGTAGGGATGCCAGGTGGCGTGTTACGGACCGAACGTTTTATTTTAGAAAGTATCTCCGATCTTTGTCGGTTTCACAGTGACAGGATAGCGCCAGAGCTTATTGCATTAACGTTGGCCGTATTCCCAAGTTGATTTTGATGAGGTGCGTCACTCATGAACCTGCGGAAAAGGCGGATGAGAGAAAAAAGCGGTTGAAAAAGGAGAGCCGTGTACTGAACCCAAAATAAAATGATGAAAGAGAGAGATTTTTTCTATGAGGAGGATGATTTTACATATTCATCAACTGCGGTGAAGCTTATTTTCTTAATTTGTGAGCTCCATTAAGTTTTACATTCGATCAAACAACATACGGGGCATGCATCCTGAATCAAGCGGTGTGAAAAGCTGCTTCAAAGCTACCCAAACATTTCAACAAGTTCACGACATCAGTCGAGAAAGAAATAGCTATAACTTTTAATCCATTTGAGAATAATGTTGTTTTTTGCAGTTTTACAAACCGTTGTTAGCAGTATAGTTCTATCATTGACGAAAGATGTGTCACAAAACAGAGTTCCGCACTTCACTTCAGATAGCTTAAGGAAAGTTTATTGATAACCATACAGTACATAAAAACAAACAATAGAGAACACCAGTTAACAGGATCAAAAAATCAGGCAAACCGTCATTAGTTGATGAATGCGGTGAGTTGTGACGTCTAATCAATCTACGGTCATGCCCATCAATCATTGTAGGTTGTCGCAACACGTAATTATGGCAACGACCTGTACATTTCAGATCAAAAGAGCTTTGATCCAAGCTAGTTGAAGGACGTAGTTTTACCATACCAAAACGCCTATTTAAATAATGCTGCTTGAAATAACTCAACCAACAGATAGACAGTCCTACTCATCATCTCATCCAACAGATAACTGACAACAAACAAGACATTCAAAGTCTTTAAAGTAGTCTCATCGAAGATTAAACGGTGTCCTTTATGGAGATTAATTTAGAAATTACTACCCGTAGAAAATTAATCATGCCATAAAGGCCGTACGAGTTAATCAATATTATTAGGTGTTTTATTAAACGTCTCCAGCATGAGCGCCGGTTTCTCCTTCTTGTGGTGGTGGAAATGCGCATCAACCTGCCATTAGCCGGGTCCCGGATTAGCTGCGGTATCAATAAACTGATTAAACAAATCCTTCTTCATTAGCGTCACCTTACGCTCCGCCGCGATGCTAGACTTGGTCCTGCTGGCAGGAGACTGGAACGGTACACGTAAATTCTTGTGGGCTAAGTGGCAACCAGCAACAAGTTTTGCCGTACCGAGGGCCGACTGGCGTTCGTAACGGACAGGCGTGCGACAACGGAAAAAGGAGTAAAAAATGAAGGGGGAAAAATCGTGAAAAATGGCATCTTTCCTACGTTGCTTTCGCACGATTCATTTTCATCACAGCTTTAGTAAACCAACGACGCTTAACGATGGTTATTTTTATCGTCAATGTTTTCCCTCTTTCCTTTCGGCACAATCGAGGGAAAATTGATTTCTTCGCAAACAAGTAAACTGAGTCCAGAGAACTGTTGCTCTGGAATTGCTTCAGAAGCTGGAGAATTGTTCAGAAGCAACCCACTCGGATGGGTTGCTTCGCAACAACAGAAAAAGCTCTCAGCATTGTGCTGCATTTCGTGACGCTGATCACAAACAAAACATTGCGGACCATTATTAACATTTTATATATCCACATTCCATTGATTTCATTCCTGAGGTGCCACGTCCGTTGACTAAAAAGAGACAAAAGTGACTCACCACCACTTTCAACGCCCTGTCCGGTGTTTCGCCTCGTTTGCACAACAGCACATACAAAAACACAAACACTCTTTAAAGACAGACCGAAGATGGCTGAATAAGTCGATAGAAAAGGGATTTTAAGGTTTTTCGAAGCAAACTTTGAAAACAAGTTCATGGCAGGTATTTCAAACAAAATTCGTGGCAGAATACTTTTTGTAATAACCTACAATTTATCGTAACGTAATAAGATGTCCGGATAGTAGTTACGTTGTGATGGTGATTGCATTATTTTATTTTGGTAATTTATAACCACTCTCAGTAACGGACAAGAAATAAGATGAAAGCCTAGTATGTTTGTGTGGATCTAATTTTGCTTTCAGCGAATTAAGTCCACCGTGTTGTCATTGATAAAAAGGAATCAAGTAATTCCAAGAAAAGGTTCCCGAGGGATTTCCTAGCTAGGATATTAGTTTATGAATGAGATGCTTTCAAATTGAAAGCCCATCGAACCATCCAAAATTGATAGGAAGATTGAACGGGCGGGCTTGTCTTGATTTGATTCTGATCGTTGAACTGGAAAGTAAATACGATAAAATTACGCGTATATTGATAAAAAATCACCACAACCGCACTTTTATGCTACAAAACACGCCATGCTAATTGGGTGTTAGGTACAATTGTTGATATAAAGTAACAGAATGACTATAATAATAAAATCATCAGATCACAAAGCATTTCCATACCATCTCCATACCATCAGTTGGAGCTCTATCGTAAACTAGCAACAGGTTGCAATTAAATGCTAATAATGGGAATCCATAGAAATAGACCGCTTACTGAAAATTAGCCAAATTCGAAAGGGGGTTGGAGCGGAAGGGCTGTGGTCGGAAGAACAATACATCGCATCAACTATCGACCTGGTAGTTCCGCCCATCATAGTTTCGAGTAACGGTTCGGAGTAACGGTGCAGGGCATCAATGTCAATTGATGGGATTCGATGTCGCTGATTTTATCGCTAGTTGTAATCAGCGAGACAGACGAAAACGGTTTTGCTGACGATGAAATACAACTTACTAATTTTATTAAAAAATGTGGTTTCGGTTCCTTTTGCTTGTTACAATACAAACTGAATGTCTACTGAACAAACAAGGGACTGGAACAAACATTAAGGAACTACGCTATCTTTTAGTTAAATCAAGACTTTCTCCAATACCGATTATCGATACTAGAAAGCTGCAAATCAACTAACTAACTAACTAACTAACTAACAACTAACAGGAAATCTATTTCTCGAACAACACCAAATGAGACCGGAAAAAAAAACTTTCCTTCCGAAGTATTTGGCATTTTAAAAGCAAAGCAGATCTTTCATGCATTCTAATATTGCCTTTCCATCTGCCCAAACTAAGAGATTGGGGTTTGAATAAATTATGCGAATTTCGCGACGCTTTCCACCATCTGTTCCCGTGCCCTTCTTGGTTTTGGAGCATGTGGAACGACCACAGTTGGTTGGTGTCTGACAGCCATGATGGGTGGCTGATGGGATAGTCTAAACCGTTCGCCAACTGTGTATGACATAGACCATCAGCCTGTGTTGAGTTTCGTACTGTTGGGAGTATAGTAGTGGAGGGCCAAAACCCAAGAACATAGGGCCCAAACCAACGTTGGTGGTTAGCATCGGTTTCGCTCAAGGCTAGTGTAAGCCAACGGAATCCGCACCGCACAGCCTGTGGCCAAAACTCGCCAGCGAGGGCTTAAAGTTTCTCTATATTGGGGTTTCGCCACTTTGAAAAGGCAAGACCTTAGACCAACTAGAGCCGACCGCGGTATGCCAGTTATGCGGATAGTTTCATTATGCTTCCGCGATTAGCGTATAAGTCCTGACGTGTAGTTGCCGGCAAACTCTTTAACGTTCTACTGAAGCACAACCTATTCATACTAATGACATTGGAATCACATTCTACTATTTTTCGAAGACGGAATGTGCCGACGCATGAACCTTCTCAGTATTGCGTTGGATTCCCTGCTTTTAATGTTCCATTTCGCGCGAATTTGTATTAGAGTATGCACATCAAAGGCTCTAGTTGCTGCCAAACGCCAAATCATCTTTGTGCAGACGATTGTCACAAGAGCAGTGCGTAGGTCCGGTTTTATCACTGTCCAATGAACGGCACTCTGATCCGAAAACCCGTGCATATTATGTTTTCCCTCGAAAATCAGCCACACAGCGCCCCGGCCTTAATGTTCACTTAATTGAGTTCGGTTTTATTTGCTTGACCGATGGTTGGTTTTGTGTAGCCCGATGACGCGTAGCGGTGGTGGTGGTCCTTTTAACATCATCGCCACCGGACGGGATGATGTTGTTCCTCCGCTAAGACCATCGGGCCAGGGCTCGGACTGGTCCCGAAAAAGGTCGTCACCATAGCCAGCGCAGCGCAGGCCTCGGATACCCTTGTCGTAAAGTAAAGCAAACGTGATTATATTCCCGTTTATTGTGACTATTAGGGGGCTTGATTGTCTTGTTGCGTGGAGCACTGCTGGCGGCAGTGTGGGGTTGGTCCAACATACCGCAGTCGAATTTAGCAGAAGCGTGGTAGTTAGCGTTAGAGCATGTTGTCGTCTTTTGGCCATTTGGGCGAGGGTGACGATACGATCATCCGTTAAAAGGTGTTGCACGGTTTTGTCAGCGCCACATATTTATTCATGCATAAAGTTTTTTTCTTTCGTCCATTTCCGGGAAGCTTTGCCGAGGCGTTGGCCCCTTGGTTGTTGTGTTGGGCGTAATGTTTGTTGCTGTCAATTAATATAACTGGTTCGCCAGTTGGACTGGGTGGATTACGGGCAAAGTAAGAACATCTTTGCGAAACGACCGCAGGCAATCATTGATGAGTCATATGGACTGTGATTTTGCAGAACGTCGGGGGATCTTTAAGTTATTAGGGAAAGCGATACAAAGCGCCTATGGGAAACACTTATTAGTTAGCCCTGGAGAAAATTTCAGTATCCACCATTATAAATCAATCACAATCTAAAGAAGTTTGTGATTGTGCGTGGTAACACTGACTATAGTATTTATATAATTTTTGGTAATACTGTAACCAAGTATCGTATACTGCTACATGCGCTTCCTAAGTTTCGAAACAAATTCAATTTTTATTGTTAAAAAGGCACATTCAAATTTTGCACTAATAATTGTTAGTGGAATACACAAACGGATTTTTGTCGTGTACTATGTAGTGAAAGCGAAAGCGGTTTTCGAAACTCGTACAGTTAGGTATTCCCGACTCAACATTGTCAATGATCGCAATGGTTGAAGTACCATGGGAATTGAAATGAAATACTGCGATAGATATATTTTTTCCAGGCAAAGTTGAAGACAAGAAGTTGTAGGATTCAGATGTTAGCATTTTTACCAATTTCCATAACCGACAATTCTTTCGTTTTTAATCTTAAAAGAAGAACGGGCCAGAAATGTGATATTCTATTAATATCACATTTGATATCCTCACGAAGAAATGTTTGAATGTTGTAGACAGAATGAAATGAGAAATGTATATTTTATCTATTGTGTATGAATTATTTCGTTGTTTCAATTGGTAAACACAAACGAAATTTCCATTTTCGCTACGCATTGTAGCACATTTCATTAATTTAATTCCCCATTTAATTCGGCGTGGAAAACGAGATCAGCAAGCTAGGAAAGAGAGTTTTGAAGGATTTTGAAGTTCTTGAGCTCTTCAGCTCTTTTGGGATACCCAGAAAAGAGTAAGGATGCTTCTTATAATTAAATGATTGCATTCCATGTTTCCCAAATAATGAAAATATTAATAACATTTTAAATATCTGCTAATTAACCAACGAAGTCCACAGCTTTTTAAACATTTTCAATCACGCAATCATTTCACATTTTTCAGCCCACTTCGTTTGTAATGTTTTGCAGCCGGCGCTAATGAACAGATTTACTATTATTTCGACTATGGCGGTATATTGCAGGACGAGCTAATGTCGTTATCTGCCTGTTGAATGTCTTTGCTTTCCATGACTTCGAAGAATCAAGCGGAGTTTGACTCTGCCTCTTCGGAACATTGAGGGATGAGCGACCTGAGGGATTTCGCTTGTTCGGAAGACCGTTCGATTGCTCATCTTGATCCTATTTTTATGGATCCCTGCATCCGACTTGTTCAGTTTACTTTTCTCAATCTCGGAAGCGCTTGGACGATGTCTTAGAACACTCGTTGCCACGTCCAAACCGCAGCCGGAGAATACAATTCCATCTCGAATCGCGTGAAGCTATAGCAGTGAGCTTTTTCGTCCTTCCTTCTTAGGCACCATGTCCGCTATTGCACGGGCGACTTCTCTTAGTCTCCATGGTGTGGCCGCATGTACCGTGTATCTGTTCTCGGAAGCAACGATGGGCGAGATTGTAAAAACTCCTCTCGGACCGGAAGCGTACGCTAAGAGACAGAAGCAGAAATTGTGCGATAAGGTAAGGCGTACGCTAGCGGGCTGTTCCCCTATCACTAATCAAATTGAGGGATTTTTAGCGTATCTGGTTGTCGACATGTGCGAGAAGAGCAAACGCGCGTTTCCTCCAAGTGCCAGACCGAGTTAAGGAAGCTTAAGGGATCCAAGCGGATGGCGCACTGATGGCGTTAGTGGCGGCTTACAGGACCAATTTACTGTAAACCTCGACAGAAATAGACGGCAGCAGTGCAGGTTGGCCCTCGCACATCGGAGGAGCCTGTGCCTGTCGAATGTGACATGCGCCGACAACAGCGCGACCGGGCAACGACGCAGAAAATGATTTCGTTTTAGTTGGGCTTATGTTTATTTCCGGGTGCTGACTTCCGTTACAGCACGGATACGGCCAGGTGGGAAGGTCAATCATATGATGCTAATTTTAAACCAGCGCTGATGTGGGAGTAGAGATCTTTCATTGAACTCCTTTATCGACGGTTTCGTAAAAGGTACAGAAACATGGCATACTATGTTCAGTGCCGTAATCGGTTTGGCAACTGTAACAGCTTCCAGCGTTAGTTGTGAAATAAACATACCTAAGTCAGCAACGAATTCAACGATAAGCTGCGGTTAAAATGATATTTTTTAAATAGTTATGGCTATTTTGGATTATGTATCACCCAATAGACTAAACGAATCAATCTAATAGCTCTCAAAGCACCCGATTTTTTAAATACGCCACAGCGGGTAGCCCCAAGAAAACTCTTAGCGGTAGCTGAGTTCAGTCGTCCTGTTTCCACGCTGCACGGGTCACAAACTTTCGCGACTACTTGGCTCCCGACTTGACGTAAAAAGTCAGCGGACCCGGGCTTCGCGCGTTTCAAGCAGAAGTAATCTTCTTACTGACCACGGCACGGCAAGAGTTGTGCAAACCTGAAGCCTGGTTTGAGGTGGACCGCAACCATCCCTGGTGAATGGAGTTTAGAACCAACCAACGCGAAGCTAGTGGCGTAGCGAACCGCGAACCACACGCAACACTCAATTCGCTGCAAATACGTCCGGGAAGGTGACTGTGACAGGTAGGTTTGGGTTGTTTCATTAAAATGTAATTAAAATTTCATAATTCTTCCCAAGCCGACAGACAATGAGCTATGTGCTCGGAGGTTCATCAGTTTGGGCTATGACGAGCCTTTGTAGCCGTGACGCTAGTTTGTAGCGCTGTAGCATCCGTTCGAGGTGAAGCCAAAAAAATAACTACATTCTTGTGGTTGCTTATTTTGATGATCGTTAGAACATGCTTTCGTGACTCTTTTTTCTTAGATAAATGGAATAAATGGAGTTACCAAACAAAGCCTAGCGAAGATTTACTAGCAAAACCTAGAAATGGTGAAAACCATACAATAAATCGTCGCCATAGGTGCGCAAAAGTATTTTGCATATCGATAAATTACCTTCAAAATGTCCATTTCACAGCCACATCACTACCAAAGCACGGTTTGCGTTAATTGCTAAAAGTAATTATCTACAAGTTAGCTCCAGCTTCGGCTGGCAGCTACTGGGGGTGGTGCAGGAGCCGTATCCCTGGAGTCTCTGCATGAAACGCTTTGATGTCCCCGTACAAACAGGTGCGAGTAGGTGAGCAAATCTAAATTCCTTACTTGGCGCTCTTTAAGCAGCACTACAATTCACACCGAAAATTCCACTGCGCGTACTTAATTGACTTTTGCCCTGTCCTCACAATTACAGGCAACACCAGAATGCTCCACCAGAATGCTGCAAAGTATGAACAAATTGTGGATAAACGAGCACTTGGAGTCATGCGAAACAAATTACGACGCAGAGAATCGAAGAACGATAACCGAAACGATTCCTAGCTTTTCACATATACAACTGCACTGCAGTACACGAAAAATGAAGATGAAATTTTGTGCAACTTTCACAATTTCTTCCTGCGGTCTGTTGCCACTGAAAATTCACTGAAGTAACCTAATTTTGGCAACACTTGGTTTTTGTGACGCATTGCTCGATTGCAAAGTTTAAAAAAGGGGCCAAAGGCTCTCGGTTCTTAGGTGTTGATAAAATCAATAACGTACCATTCTCGGAAATTTGATCTCTTCCTCCTCACTGCCACTCGCCCCGGGTTCGCACGCGTCTTCTTTGCACGCACCACTTTAATTCAGGCTCCCCAAAATGGGCCCCAAAAGACATTCCATCATTCTTTTTGGTGGCAGGTGAGTAAGATCAGTGCAACGGATGTTTTCTTCACGCCGAATTTACCCAGGGGAGCACAGCACAGGTCACTCACACACTTTTCCCACACACACACAAGCACACACACACACGCACTGACTTCTCGACGGTTTACTGATATTTTCCAACTCTTTCTTCACAGCACCTCAGGCCTGTTTTGTGGCAGAGGAAAAAAAGCAGAAGGATGCAGCAGGCTGCTCTCCCACCTTGGACACACAGACACACGGAAAGGCGCACCTGGCACGAACTTAAACCGCACGGTCCGATGTCTTCATCAAAACTGAACCAAGCCAGGACCGCAGAGCGATCGCTGGTCAGGACGCCGATGTGCGCTATGTCCGGGAAAGTGTCCCCTTTTGCCCGAACGCGTGTGCATTTCCCCGCTCCCGAGCGAAGGCCGAGACTCGAGTTCATTCGCGCAACAGTTTCCCGACCCGGCAAATTGGCTGGAAACTCGCGGAGCACACTTGGCTTGTGTTTTTGCAAAATCTTGGCAAAAAATGAGTACCCTTCGCGGGGGACCACACCGCTCGCCATGTTGCCAATTCCACGACTACTTCGTGTGAACCATCGCAAGAGTATATGCTGTCGTCCTTCGTCCTTTTCTGGGTGCGCATGTCCAGTTAACGTTCAGTGTTCATTCGTCCAGCGACTACCTGTTAATCAAAACATAACCTCTCCCCGGTCCTTCGCAGTGTCTTCGTTGCGGTGCTTCCGAGAAGTTCCAACAAATCTATTTGCCTACCTTTGTGATGGATATTTTTTTGACGGTTTGCATTTTTAACTCCAGTAACTTCAGTAACTCTACTGTAACACAAAAATTTCCATCCATAATGCCCAAACAGCGAGTTCTTAACGTATGCGTGAGTGAGGACGGACTGGGACGGACAGCTGGGTGATTGGTCCCGGGGAATAGAAGGTCAGCAGAGGCCCCGACCGCCAGGAGTAAGCCATTTGCGGAACTGGGTCAATGCAGCGGCGAATGCTGGAAACTGGGTGAACCTTACCCAACATTCGCGTACAGCTGTGCTGTGCGTTCGATGCGCATCGTACACTCACGTCCCCGTTTGCCCAGCTAGATCCTTGTTGCGGTACGGTACGTTCCATTGGATGGGATGGGTTTGAATTATGAATATATTGTGCTTTTATCAGGACACAATCGTTTGAATAATGCCAAATACTTTTTACGTATATTGCGCTTACAAATATAACCCTTTTCACTTGCGTAAGTTATTCGCCAAAGAAGCAGCAATTGATTGTGGAGCCCATTTTTGTGGCATACGGGCGAAGTACCATGGTACTTTGTGTGACGTGAAAGTTTTGAATGGAAGTTGAAATTAATAGCTGTAACTCTGCAGTTCCAAAACATGTCATTATTTACCCTGACAGGCTCACGTTCGTGTGACATTCTGCCTGCCGTCGGTGGCTGCTGACGGCACACATTTTCAATAATGCACCGTGGATGTCGGCATCGGAATTCAACAGGCATTTGCATAATTAATCCGGGACGGATTTATTAATTTCCTTGAAACTCTGTGCTCCATTTGCGTTTGGCAAACCAACCATAAATACACCCGAAGCAAGTAAACAACGAAGCCTTTTGGTTAATTATTTTACTGAAGAACGTGTAGATGGTGGTGATACATTATGAGAAAGATGTAACCGACTGGTGCCGATATTACACGCATAAATTAACGTTTTCATTTACTCTTAATAAAAAACCAATGCGTTTAAATAAAGAACATGCTCGATGCAAGAAATGAGTAACTTATTTTCATAGATTTCTTATGTTTCTCATCTCATGTATCTCATCATTATAATGCAATATAAAAAGAAAATATTCTATATACTGTTTGTTTGTTTTTTGAATTATATAGACTTTGAGCTGCAATAGCCTAACATTCGTCTCTTATTCTATATATTGGATTATAAAAAAAACCATTGTCTCACGGCAGCTTTATCGGTAGTGTGTGGTATGTAACCCCTAGATTAGCTCATTTCATCACCAGCATACTACGAAGCATAAATTATAACTTCGTTAGCGATAATTTGTTTTGGATTTTCATGCCGTAAGCTTTACTGCTTTACCCTCTACCCATGTCGTAGGCAACATTTATTGTCCCTAATTGGTAACTACCAGAGTTGTCGGTTAGCGATTTTTCCTGCAAACATTTATGAGTGACGCAGAAATATTGTTTGTGGCCGATACTTAAGGAAGGCAAAATTCTCGTCTCATCCTGCATTATATAGCTTGATGTGTGTTTCCGGACCAGCTGGGTCCTTGTTTCGGAGAGTTGGGATCGCCAATGGTTTTGGGGTTTGTGGTTTTACTCATCGTGAGTCACAGTCGGTCTGGTTTTGAGGTGTTGGTTTGCATGGTTTTTGACACCAATAAACCACCATCTACCATGAGCGGAGAAAATGGTTCCACCAGAGTGAATGTAAACACGGGCAGGGATGTTTAATGTGCTTTCCAGATAATCTTATCGCCATTCGAGGCCTATGGCGCTTCTATACGCTCCAGGCTTATGATCATGTTGACTTTTTAACAAGACCGAACCCCAAAACGGAAACTCAGTCATTCTGCAGATAGCAGATAGCCTGCTTCGCTCCAAACTCCCAAGTTGCGGTGTGATTTTGTATTCATTGGTAACTTATATTGTTTCGGAAATGGAAGATAAGCATCGTCAGGAACAGGACTCTGCACCGAAACCTCAGCTAGCCTCATACGATAGTGTCGGTTCACAGCAACGTTAGAGGCGTAATCGAAAACGGTGAAGGAAGGTTCTGTGACGACATGGGAGTACGCAGCAAACATTTGGCATACCCGTGCAAAGGAAATAATGAATCTCTTGGCCTCGTTCGTTTTTGACACTCATTTCAACCAAGCGTTTCAAAAAGCTGTATTACGATTGAACAGATATTGCGGTCTGATGTCACAACTATTGCTCACTGTGTTTACATTCACTGAAAGGTCATTTAGAGACATTAGAACCTAAAACTTAAATATGAAGAATAAAGTTTCTTGTAAACACAATTTTAAAGACAGTTATAATCGTTTCGTTTTTAATATTTGAGTTCTTATGAAAGCTAAATCATTATCGAAAAAGGTCTGTGAAAAAAGGGTTTAATTGATAGAATAATTACACTATTTGATCATTGTAGTGTGCACCCCTGAATTGTGGCATTTTGTCGGGGCGTGTGTCATTAGGCACACACACATGTGAAATAAGACCCTAGATTTATGTGTTCTACAGTGCGTCATCTAATGGATTTGTTGACTTACCATTTGCCAAGGCAACGATGAATTACCATATTTGCTGTGAAACTACCAGAAGTCCGGTACTCTGGGCCGAAACATCGCATGGTTCATTAGGGACGAAGCTTGGTGAAGCGGCGATACAAACATAAGGTCCACCGGTCCCACACAAAGAAGCAGGGTGTCCTGTCCGTTCGGTACTAAGAGACGGCACCAGATCGTGATATCAGTCGAGCTGCAAAGTTAGTCTGGGACAGTTGCAGCTCGCTATGGCTGTGGCACTATGAAAAGAGCGCTAATTAAATATTCATCAACAATATTGCGCACCGAGCTGTTGTCGCTGCTGCCGCTCGTTCTATGAATATCAACAATCCCACGCTGATGACACTTGTCGCAGCTGAAGATGAGTCCTCCGAGCTAACGGAGGACACAAGACTAACGGGAAAAAATGAACAATTATAAAACGAGTAATGACAAACGTGTCAGGCAAAAATGCAAACGTCTGCATTCAAACACACATAGACTGCTGATGGACTTAGTTCTTTCTGCTCCTACGGTTTCGTTCTGTGCAATCATCAGAATGGTTGAGAAATGAAAGGTTTCGAAGGTCGTCTATCGCACCATAACTTAATGCTGTTGACTAAGGACGACTGTGTTCGCATCAATAAACATCGCAGATTGTTTATTGTTTTTGATAAATCTAAAGTTTTAACTATCACTACGCTGTCAAAACATCCTTCCAGAGCAAACTATTGTAGTAATGTTATTTGCGTATTTCAGTGTCTACCAGCCATACTTATTGATATTTTGTCGATATCCAATTATCGAAACAGTTTAATTGAGTATCCAATTAATGTTTTCTTCTTTCACTATTCAATATTATTTCTACTTAACGCGTACATAAATGTATTTACTAACTTTTATGTAGAACTGTTCAAATTTGGGGTTCAAATGTCTTAAGTTTAAAAAATAAAGTGGAAGATATAGTTTCCTAAATTATTGCGCATCTAAATGCTATTTGAAGCAATTTTCGCAGATAAAGAAAGCGTCAACACTCTCTTCTGGTTCAAGAACCGACATAAACGATGTGTTTTGTTTTGCTGCTTGGCTCGGAACAAGCCGAAATCCGATCATTTCCCCGCCGTAGACCGAACGAAGCCGTTGGTTCATCTTCCGATGGAGGGGAGTATGGAACTCGTAGGACATTCAACAGTTATATCTTCGTGGCGGAGCTCAATCCGGGCTCGAGCAGTTGACTGGAAAGCAAAAACGTCTTCCAGTCGCTCCCTTGAGGTAGTCGCCAGTGTTTGATGTCCCTCAGTAGACCAACGATTGTGTGACGTTTAGGATCTGGGGCCAACGACAACGCTCTCCGTTTTGCAGCAGCATTCCTCGGACGCTCGAACGTGCCCTTCCAGTATGTGTGTGACTTATCAGAGTTCTATGTTTAGCTTGGTTGTGGTACCTTCTGACGGACGGACGTGTCGGTAGTGCTTACAAGAATGGTATCGATGTTGGATCGTTTGAATTAATCGTAGCGTTCGTAGTGCGCTATTATCGCTTGAGTTGGCTTATCGCAACGGATATCGATCCAAAGGATCCGGGAGTTTGTAGCGTGCTTGCTTACTTCGTGCACTTATTTATACTCCCTAAAATCACGCTGTTCCTGGCACTGCACCAGTATCGTGCCAATGGTTAGCAGTGTGTTGCAAGCGATAGCTAAATTGCTTCCGGCGACACTCGCACGCCAGCAATATTTTTTTTTGGTACATATCAGAAAGTTAATGAATATTTCATACTGAGCAAACAACGGTAGTCAACTTCAACGACTATGTAACTACCAACGATTCATTCGTTCCGACGGTAATTTAGTTGATCCGTTCACGATGGAGGCGCATAGTGGCCGCCGTGAGCAAATGGTACATGCTAGTTGAATGTTAGTTACAATTAGGTGACGGTCAACAATTGCTTCTTTTTATCATGCGGAGTTAATAGATTGCAGACAAATTGCAGCAATCATTTCGTGTTTCTTTCTGTTTATGCACAAGAAAGATAATTTACGAACATTTTAAGCAACGCATACCGTTATAAAACCGACAACCGATTATTATGGTTTCAACTATGCGTTA
>NC_069144.1:31317039-31347079 GCF_943734635.1 Anopheles cruzii | reverse complement strand
TCGGACTAGTCGATACCCGGTTCCATTAAAACTGGAACTCTAGTGTGACCGCTGCTGCTCCCTGCTGGCGTTTCTGGTGCCTAGCTCGATGCAAGTTGTTGGTCCAAATGGTAAGTGTTTTCCGTTGCCCCGGCGATAATGTATTTTCAATTACCCAACTTTGTTTTGGGTTCGATTGTTTCGATCTTTTTCATTATTTTTCGATTGCTCGATTTCGTTTTCCGTTTCCGGACAGACGATTTAGGCTGAAATACTTTGCTAACATCATATTCAAGATGTTCAACAATGGCACACAATTATTATGCACACAGGAGGCACGCATACAGTAGGTCGTAGACGATGTCACTGGTCCACTATTCTACGTTTTAATTTGATTAACAGCCTAACACACCTAATCTAATCCCAGAAGGCGGAAATAAGAGTATATTATTGATGCACCCTCATAATAAAAACTCGATCCTTTCGACGCTAATTAAATAAGCGCAGGAAAACGCAAAGTAAATTAATTGAATATGATACGTCCCAAAACAGCAAACACAGTGAAAATAGGAATGGGCCAGTTGGTGGTTGATATGGCGGTGCCTTGTCGTGACGCAAAAGATTCAACTGCCAGCCAGTGTAGCGAGGTATCAACGAGGATGGAATGTCTGCCGTGGGTACTGTGGTACAAAAATAACGGGAAATAATTTTCTGTGAATATCGTGGTGTGGTGCATTTTGAATTCCTACCTGTAAAAAAAATTATTAGATGGCGGCTAAAGATATCCTTTATTTTCTCGGTAGATGGCTTTCGAGATCGGTATCTCGTAAAGTATCGATCAAACAATATCATGTTTATGCTGTTTTTTGTTTGTTCCATGCAGTTGTGAGTTACAGGCTGTTAACAATGGAAACAAAAAAAGGAGTATTCGGTACATTTTACGGGTTTTCTTCAAAGGTAAAAGTGAAAAGTCAAGCCAGGAAGTTTGTACTGTGTGTGATTTGGTGGGACTTGAAAAGATTCATTTATTATGAGTTTCTTGTGTATTGCCAAACACTAAGTTTTCTACTGCCCAAAACTGGACCGTTTGAAGCTAGTGATCGACCAGAAACGGCCAGAATTGGCCTACAGAAGAGGTGTCGAAAATCCTGGAGCACCAGAAGGCTCTGGAACTTGGTTTGGATGTTTTCATCCATCCAACATATACACCTGGTTCACACCTGGCACCAGGCGATTACCATCTTATTGCATTGCAAAACTTCCTGAGTGACCAAGAGAAGATTGTGAAAATCAGTTAGTAGAGCTTTTCACTCATAAGAACCAAGACTTCTACGAGATAGGCATGACTAAGCCTTTTAATGGCAACAACTTATACTACAAAATGGTGCATTTTTGACCCAAATCGGAACATCTTTAAAAAAGTTGTAAATTTCGCTAAAAAAGGATGTTTTTGCCAACCTAACACTTGGCTTTGATGCGTCGTTTGCGTCTTACTGTGCCTCAAAAATGACCGCATTTGATCGGAGCAACAATTCACGCAGCGGGATAACGCACCTTCTTGCATTTCGATGATCATTCTCTAATTATTTCGCCACAAACAGTCGAGTCATATCGTTCCTCAATCACAAAAGTCGTCTGACTTGTATCGTCTGAGCAGAATGTAACTTGTGGCTAATCGCTAAACTGAAGAGCTCCGCTCCGTGGACACTGTATTAAATTGATGGAGGAGATCCATTCTGAAACGAAGAAGGAATTGAAGGCAATACCGGATGAAGAGTTTTCTGCAGATTTTGACACAAGGAACAAATGCACTCCTCCCGAGAGATGCTATGAATTGAAGGAAATTAATATAGATTTTCTTTAACAAATTCCCGCTATTTTTTGCTCACAGTACTATCAGTCGATCACCGTATCAGAATTACAGCGGTATGTAGTTAATCCGTTCGCTCATCCATCATTAACAGACACTTGAGGGGAAAAGAAAAAAAAAACCGTAGAAAGGTCAGCTGGTCGATTTTAAACGCAAAACGGTTCGAATGTCAACTCGGTGTAAAATTGCCATTTCCCACCGTCCACTGTCTGCCATTCCGCTCTGTGCAGTGGCGAGTTTCCTTGCCTACGGAGTCCAATGGCAGTGTCCCAGTTAGACAACCTGCTAGTTCTCCATTGAGAGCATTTGTCATTTCTGGTTGGTCTCGAATGCTTAGCTGATGCGTATGCCTAGGGCTACGCGATAAAACATAGGGGGAATCTCGTAGTATATCATATTTCCATGGACCATGGACATTCGAGTTCATGTGTCATTAAGCCAGTCTGACTCGTTTTTAACCCTTTTTATCCCGCCAATTGCGTCACCAATAACCCGTATCCTATTTCTTCGTCCTACAGCGCCAAAATCGATTTAATTAGTGGTCGATAATTGAATAATTTACAGGCAGATGTACAGGAAAAGTATCAGAACAGTATGTTTATGGAAACTACAAAATGTATGCTCATTTTTCTTACGTCGAAAGCTTTTATTTGTTTTTCGCAGTTTGTGTTGAATTATTTTGAAAAGCAAGATATAATTACATCGTTGGCTGTTGAAATGGAAGAAAGTTACACTTTTATCATCATTAACTTCTTTCAATAGCCGTCAATCAAATCAGTTCACGGTTTGTCAGTCCACCGCCGGAAGGAGCTTCCGGAAAAAAAACCGGATGGCAAACCCGCCGATCCGTAGACGGCCGTTCCGCTCCGCCACATTTACTGCCAAAAGTGTGTAGCAGTCAATCCCACAACCATGGCGCAAGTGGTTTTGCGATGGGCAGACAACACAAATAATATGCAGCCGCCGTCCCCGGGAGCAAGACAGGAACTTCCTGCTCAACGTTTCCTGCACCGCACTTCACACCCGGGGGGGGCGGACACCGCACGCGAACCGAAAAGAAAGTCACAGCAACAGCAGCAGGGTACTCTCGAATGGTTCACCAGACATCAATCAATTCGCAGGGAGAAAACAGTAATTTAAATCACAACATGGGTGCGCAAAGTCAGTCACGAATCACGGCTCAATCACGAAGGCCGCAGGAAACGAGGAACAACCCGTGTGTCCCGTGCTTGTGGTTCACAAATTTATGTCCACTTCTCCACCGCGCACGCAAAGGTCGCCGAACGTACGCGAAAGTGTCTACTTATGCTGGAAGCTGCCTATTGTTTCCCCGCTCTCAGTCACGTTTTGGCCGGTACAATGCGCGCCCCTGCGTGTGTGTGTGTGTGTGTGTGGTGGTGTGCAGTTTGTTGTGGAGTATTTGCTTTTCGGGTTTGGTTCCAGCGCGGAAGGCTCGAGGAGTGCGTAGTCACGCACGGCCGGTGACAAGATGAATAAATGAGAAGACAAAAATAAACGAGAGTCCCAAACGAGTCCTTTTTCTCGCGATGGCGATGCCGCTGCCGCTTTCACGATACACTCCAAACCTTTTGCTATCGATTGAGAATATATTGGCAGAATCGTAGTTTTCTCGGAATGATACAGGTAGTCTCGCAATAACGGTTTTTATTTGAAGCTCGCCCCAATTTATGACAATCCTAGCAGGAAAAGGGGGTTCAAAAACATTTAACTTCAGATTCGTTCTAGTTTGCCTCAAACTTGGACAACATTCCATAGTTCGTGCTCGTTCGTTTCAAACCAATGATACATCAAATGACCCTCGGAACTAACGGAAAAACTTTGAATGGTTATCCTGACTGTATTCTGACACGCCGGACCTTTTTCCTATCATGCACTGTAAACCATTCCGCCCGGGAAGGCGCCGCAGAAAAGTGCGTACTTGAAACGTGTCTTTCATTGCGTCGCAACACGCCCGTACCGCACCGTAAAGTGTCCGCCTGCGTCCTACCACCGTGCGCCATGTTGCCGAGGTTTCCGGTTGACCATAAAATTTGGCACCCGCCGGAAACCGAAGAATGTCGTGAAGGAAAAGGACGGCTTCCGGCGAAGTGCCTCTCGAAAGCGAATTCCACGAAGTGCCTGAAAGGAAGCCAAGTTGGTGGACTAGATTTTTATGTGCCCACCGCCCTGCTGGCCCGTTCCGGCTGCCAGTGTGATGCATTGCCTCTCTCTCTGTCGTTCCACCGACGCTCGGGACTAAATCACAGTCATCCATCGTGGTGGCGCTCGAAATGTTCGGCAAAAAGGATCGAGTAGCCTGAAGTAAGGAGCACACAGCAGAGTGTTGGGCTATTTCCGTCACTCGGTGGCCATGCGTTATGGGCCGAAGACGCCCAGCATCCCCCGCTGCCCACCCCCATCCAGTAACGGTACATTAATGGATTAGACTGTCGATAAGGCGCTCTCACCGTCGCGCTCACAAGATAGCGAGATGATGGCGGGACCAGATCGACCGTTGTACTAATTAGAAAGGACAAAAACCGCGTGCTTTCTGCTGCCTAGAATGGATTTTATTTCGCGAAACGCACGTCATACGTTCTGTTCCATCGTATGTTTTTGCACATCGAAAGCATAATTGAGTCTCGTTGCCTAGTGTCATGTACTCGAAAATATTAAAACGTACCGTAGGGTTTTGTATCACTTTCTACATTTTTCTATACTTCTGCAGAAACACACACGATTCATGCACATTTGCTGGTCACAGTGATAACTTATCTTTTTCATAGCCCTTCGTTTGCTTCCTGGCCTTCTTCGGAACTTTTGGTGCGTTCGGTGAGTCAGGCAGAGGCGGTGGGGGACTGTGCAGTATCATGTTGTTGGCCATGTCAGCCACACTGGCCGTTTGTGGACAGGATTTGCCCAGAGCTTTCAGTTCTTGGGCGCAACGATGCACGTGTGCTTTGTCGGGTTTCTGCGGCCAAAAAGAAAGGGTACACTGTAATTTCTTTCCTAACGAGAGCGTTGCCCCAACATACCTCGTTCGTGCGACAAAGATCCAACGATAGCTGAAAGTTGGTCAGGGGCACCAAGCACCGCAGCGTCCAGTCACGGCTTCGTGTGTCACACTCGTACACCGGAAACTGCAAGCAAAACATGCGTAAGCACGCAAACGCAAACTTGTATGCCTTTTTACCTACCAGATCCTCGTCTGCGGCAGTCTTCTGTTTGATCGGAGATTTCATACTCCAAATCCCTGACACAAAACAGGCCCCGATCAATGCCGATAGCAGAAGTGCTTTAATCATTCTTGGTGGTTGCTAGCTCAATGGTATTCAGGGATCTAATGTTCGTAACTGCCCAGTGGATGTGCCAACGCAGAAAACGTAGCGGATCATGTTTGATGTTTGCACAGGTGGTTGCAAATCGTCGTGCGGTTTCTTTCTATCAGCAAACTGGACACTACCTTGACTTTACAAATAGACGCCATAAAATCCAGCTCATCCGCACTGGAAAGTTATGATGAATCCAATAGCTTACTGCAACTATTTAACAAGACGCCAGCATACCAATTAGCGCCCAACTCGTTAGTGAAGCAAAAAACTGAATATTCTGCAATCATGTTGTCTCATAGCCTATATGAAGCATAGTATTTTGAGCAGATCGCACCATGTTCTTAATATAACGTTCTTTTTATAACGACACTGAACCGAATTGTAAACTAAACCCTAAGCTTTTTTAAATGGAACTTGTTAGGAAGTTCCCATTAAAAAAAGAGGAACGGTAAATTGAACTTGTAACCGGTAATGTAACGTCTTCATTGAAAAAGCCTACATTAGCGGTGTTCATCACTAACCGGTAGAAAAGCTCAAGCTTGTGCGCAAAAGCTCGATACGAGCTTTGAAGAGAGCTTCTCAACGGGCGAAACTCGGCTATATTCGACACTGTACTGACTGTTCGAAATGGCCAGTTTTAACGAACTGGGACCTTTTGATAAAATTTACTGCATCTCGAGCAGTGAATTGTCGCATAAAGTAGTAATGCTTCGATAATGAAAGTTCTAATAAGTAAAAGAATATCATAAGCTTGCAATCTATATATATAAAAATGGTTGTTTGTCTGTCTGTATGTCTGTACCGCATTTTCTCCAAAACTACTGAACCAATCCGCGTGAAATTGTGCACAGCGTAGTTTTGTGACCCCGGATTGTGAATAGGAAAGTTTGACCCTCCCACGCCTCCGGGGAGGGGGGGCTCCCATACAAACGTAACGTACCGTAACGCCCATACGTTACGTCCAAACGTTTCAAACAAATCGAACCAAACTCGGCAGGCGGGAGTTTTGGGGAAGGGGAAATGTTCTGGTGAATGTTTGAAACCCCTCCCCTCTTTACAAAGACCCTTTTTGTAAAGAGGGGAGGGGTTTAAAGGGAGAGGGGCATTAACCCATACAAAATCTGGGTTTATGTCAGCAAAGTTCGGATAATTTTCAAGCAATTTCAGCCAAACTCAGGTGGTGCGAGTTTTGACATGTATCCAACGGGAAGCGAAAACGGAAGCTGATCGGATACGTCACCGGGAAACGGAGGAGTAACGGGAGGCGGGAAGGGAAATTGAACGAATACGTCACCGGGAAGCCCGATCGTTTGAAAAGTATGAGTAACGGGAAGCGAAAAGCGAAGCTGTTCGGATACCCCACCAAGAAGTCCTCTAAAACGCCTCCCAATCGAGAAATAAGGATGAAATGAGGCGCAGCGACGCGCGCCGGGATCTGCTAGTAGTTTATATTAGCGTTGGCCGTTTGATGGTATTGGCCTGCAGTTCGTAATCGCCAGCTCCCTCCAGCTGATCCCATATCCCACCTTCAAAACTGTAAACGACATAAAAAGCAATGATATGTGCGGAACATCAGAAACAAAAACAAACGATACTTAAAGTTAACCCGTAAACTCGTAACTCTACTACAGTGTCAAAGTTCATACTGATACAAATACAAAGGTTTGGTCTGCACGGTGGACGCTAATGAACGGATATCATTCGACAATACGTCTAAAATAAAAACAATCAATAACCCATCGTGTCAAGATTACAGGATGACGGTAAGAGACGCGACAATGAGGGATTGTGGGATTCCTAGCAAATTGTTTAAAGAAATGCCGTCTCACGCGTAAGGGAATCGTGTGATTGTGCGGCTATCTGATAAAGCAGTATTGCTTGAAGTGTCCACTATTAACCGGATTACCGAGTGGATCAGATATTGCTGGACCGCTGTCGAAGAAACATACAAGTCGACTTCTTTCGACTCAAAATGTTTCCACTAGTTGGCGTACTGCTGTTTGTTTTCGCGCTAGTAGACGGTGGGTTTTCTCAGAAGATAACTGTTCGTTCGTGTTCTAACTATATCGGTTCTTCCATTCCACTGGTACATCACTTCCAGCCAGCCCAATCGACAATAGGAAAATAGTAAATGGCACAGATGCGGCAATTGAAGACTATCCCTTCGTGGTGTCAATACGTGGTGCCAGCGGGGGACACTCTTGCGGTGGAAGTATAGTGAACGACCGATGGATCCTCACCGCGGCACACTGCGTCGACTGGACCACTCCCTTGCAGCAAACGGTGCAAGTTGGACGCACGACCATTTCGTCAGCCGTTGACGACTCCGTCTACGACATCGAAGACGTTGTGATCCATCCGGGGTACAATCCGAGCAACAGCTATGTCGACGATATCGCGTTGGTTAAGTTGCGCAAATCGCTGGTGTTTAGTGAGCGGGTTCAGCCTGTCCGAGTGCCGGGGAAACGCTTTTATGAGGTGAACCCCCTCGAGACAAACCCCGTAACACTCATCGGTTGGGGTCGAAACGCTTCCGACGGACCAGTTCAAGCCACTTTGCAGCAAGTGGACTATTTCATCGTGGCCAACGACCAGTGCAACGTTATTCACAGTGATCACATTTATCCCACGCAGATCTGTGCGGCGGAACCGGGCGGAGGAAAAGGACAGTGCAGTGTAAGTGGGCACCTAGCAGAGCGGGGATGAACAAACGTTGGTGGGATTTCAATTGATTAACGACCTTGAATTGGGCATTCGCAGGGTGATTCTGGAGGACCACTGTTGTGGAGCGGAACGCAGGTGGGCATCGTGTCTTGGAGCATCAAACCGTGCACCATTGCACCATATCCTGGCGTCCTGACGAAGGTTTCATACTATTTGGATTTCATAAATCAGAACGCTGGAAAGTACAACAACGCGTAACGTGGGACACGTAACGCATCAGTTGAGCACAATCCAATGATCCAATAAATCGGCACAAGTTGAACAAGAATACACTGTGTTTGATATGTTCTTGAGGATGATTGAAGTGGCGTGCCACCATTCGCTTATCTTCAGACTAATAAAACATCACATGTTCACATATGAGTAGACGATTAAAAATTGACGGTGAAACACTGCGTACTCCAAGGCGCTCGACAGCGTGTTACTGTCATCATGTCTGGTTTTCCACGGGAATTTACTGCTTAGGTCGAATCCGAGTGTATTTTAAACGGCGTATATTTTATTTTACAAAAAAAACGTTTGACATGTAGTAAACTATTTCAAACAATGCGCCATCTGTTGGCAATGTTATAGCTTTTGTAGTAAGCATTTGACGGTCGTGTTTCATTTGTACTCTGGAAGCTTTTGCGTCATACCTTCTTCAAAATATAGTATAGCGGAATCAAAGATCGAAATGCTCATATTCACGAGAAAAATCATTTTGAAGGTTATTAGTAGATCTAAACAAATGCATCAACAATTGCAAATACAACGCATAGTTGAAACCATAATAATCGGTTGTCGGTTTTATAACGGTATGCGTTGTTTAAAATGTTCGTAAATTATACTGGTGCATAAACAGAAAGAAACACGAAATGATTGCTGCAATTTGTCTGCAATCTATCAACTCCGCATGATAAAAAGAAGCAATTGTTGACCACCACCTAATTGTAACTAACATTCAACTAGCATGTACCATTTGCTCACGGCGGCCACTATGCGCCTCCATCGTGAACGGATCAACTAAATTACCGTCGGAACGAATGAATCGGTGGTAGTTACATAGTCGTTGAAGTTGACTACCGTTGTTTGCTCAGTATGAAATATTCATTGACTTTCTGATATGTACCAAAAAAAACTTTGCTGGCGTGCGAGTGTCGCCGGAAGCAATTTAGCTATCGCTTGCAACACACTGCTAACCATTGGCACGATACTGGTGCAGTGCCAGGAACAGCGTGCAATGATTTTAGGAAGTATAAATAAGTGCACGAAGTAAGCAAGCACGCTACGAACTCCCGGATCCTTTGGATCGATATCCGTTGCGATAAGCCAACTCCAGCGATAATAGCGCACTACGAACGCTACGATTAATTCAAACGATCCAACATCGATACCACTCTTGTAAGCACTACCGACACGTCCGTCTGTCAGAAGGTACAACAACCAAGCTAAACATAGAACTCTGATAAGTCACACACATACTGGAAGGGCACATTCGAGCGTCCGAGGAATGCTGCTGCAAAACGGAGAGCGTTGTCGTTGAACCCAGATGCTAAACGTCACACAATCGTTGGTCTACTGAGGGACATCAAACGCTGGCGACTACCTCAAGGGAGCGACTGGAAGACGTTTTGCTTTCCAGTCAACGGCTCGAGCCCGGATTGAGCTCCGTCACGAAGATATAACTGTTGAATGTCCTGCGAGTTCCATACTCCCCTCCATCGGAAGATGAACCAACGGCTTCGTTCGGTCTACGGCGGGGAAATGATCGGATTTCGGGTTGTTCCGAGCCAAGCAGCAAAACAAAACACATCGTTTATTTCGGTTCTTGAACCAGAAGAGAGTGTTGACGCTTTCTTTATCTGCGAAAATTGCTTCAAATAGCATTTAGATGCGCAATAATTTAGGAAACTATATCTTCCACTTCAATTTTTAAACTTAACACATTTGAACCCCAAATTTGAACAGTTCTGCATAAAAGTTAGTACCTACATTTATGTACGCGTTGAATAGTATTATAATATTGAATAATGAAAGACGAAAACAATAATTGGATACTCAATTAAGCTGTTTCGATAATTGGATGTCGACAAAATTTCAATATCCACACCAATCAATAAGTATGGCTGGTAGAAACTGAAATACGCAAAAAACATCACTACAATACTTTGCTCTGGAAGGATGTTTTGACAGCGTAGTGATAATTAAAACTTTGGATTTGTCAAAAACAATAAACAATCTCCGACAGTCATCCTTAGTCAACAGCATTAAGTTTTGGTGCGATAGACGACCTTCGCAAGCCATTCGTGTCCTTTCTGATGATTGCACAGAACGAAACCGTAGGAGCAGAAAGAACTAAGTCCATCAGCAGTCTACGTGTGTTTGAATGCAGACGTTTGCATTTTTGCCTGACACGTTTGTCATTACTCGTTTTATAATTGTTCATTTTTTCCCGTTGTGTCCTCCGAGGAGCTCACAGGACTCATCTTCAGCTGCGACAAGTGTCATCAGCGTGGGATTGTTGATATTCATAGAACGAGCGGAAGCAGCGACAACAGCTCAGTGCGCAATATTGTTGATGAATATTTAATTAGCGCTCTTTTCATAGTGCCATAGCCATAGCGAGCTGCAACTGTCCCAGACTAACTTTGCAGCTCGACTGATATCACGATCTGGTGCCGTCTCTTAGTACCGAACGGACAGGACACCCTGCTTCTTTGTGTGGGACCGGTGGACCTTATGTTTGTATCGCCGCTTCACCAAGCTTCGTCCCTAATGAACCATGCGATGTTGCGTCCCAGAGTACCGGACTTCTGGTAGTTTCACAGCAAATATGGTAATTCATCGTTGCCTTGGCAAATGGTAAGTCAACAAATCCATTAGATGACGCACTGTAGAACACATAAATCTAGGGTCTTATTTCACATGTGTGTGTGCCATTAGACACACGCCCCGACAAAATGCCACAATTCAGGGGTGCACACTACAGTGATCAAATAGTGTAATTATTCTATCAATTAAACCCTTTTTTCACAGAACTCTTTTTGATAATGATTTTAGCTCTCATAAGAACTCAAATATTAAAAACGAAACGATTATAACTCTCTTTAGAATTGTATTTGCAAGAAACTATATTCTTCATATGTAAGTTTTAGGTTTTAATGTCTCTAAATGACCTTTCAGTGAATGTACTGTAGTAAACACTGTAAGCAATAGTTGTGACATCAGACCGCAATATCTGTTCCATCGTAATACAGCTTTTTGAATCGGTTGGTTAAAAAGAGTGTCAGAAACGAACGAGGCCAAGAGATTCATTATTACCTTAGCACGGGTATGCCAAATGTTTGCTACGTACTCCTATGTCGTCACAGAACCTTCCTGCAACGGTTTCGATTACGCTTCTAACGTTGCTATGAACCGACACTATCGTATGAGGCTACCTGAGGTTTCGGTGCAGAGTCCTGTTCCTGACGATGCTTATCTTCCATTTCCAGAACAATATAAGAAACCAATGAATACAACATCACACCGCAACTTGGGAGTTGGGAGCGAAACAGGCTATCTGCTATCTGCAGAATGACTGAGTTTCCGTTTTGGGGTTCGGTCTTGTTAAAAAGTCAACATGATCATAAGCCTGGAGCGTATAGAAGCGCCATAGGCCTCGAATGGCGATAAGATTATCTGGAAAGCACATTAAACATCCCTGCCCGTGTTTACATTCACTCTGGTGGAACCATTTTCTCCGCTCATGGTAGATGGTGGTTTATTGGTGTCAAAAACCATGCAAACCAACACCTCAAAACCAGACCGACTGTGACTCACGATGAGTAAAACCACAAACCCCAAAACCATTGGCGATCCCAACTCTCCGAAACAAGGACCCAGCTGGAACACACATCAAGCTGTATAATGCAGGATGAGACGAGAATTTTGCCTTCCTTAGGCATCGACCACAAACAATATTTTTGCGCCACCCATAAATGTTTGCAGCACAGGAAACATCGCCAACCGACAACCCTGGTACTTAGCAATTAGGGACAATAAATGGGTAAGCAGTAAGGCTTACGGCATGAAAATCCAAAACAAATTATCGCTAACGAAGTTATAATTTATGCTTCGTAGTATGCTGGTGATGAAATGAGCTAATCTAGGGGTTACATACCACACACTACCGATAAAGCTGCCGTGAGACAATGGTTTTTTTTATAATCCAATATATAGAATAAGAGACGAATGTTAGGCTATTGCAGCTCAAAGTCTATATAATTCAAAAAACAAACAAACAGTATATAGAATATTTTCTTTTTATATTGCATTATAATGATGAGATACATGAGATGAGAAACATAAGAAATCTATGAAAATAAGTTACTCATTTCTTGCATCGAGCATGTTCTTTATTTAAACGCATTGGTTTTTTATTAAGAGTAAATGAAAACGTTAATTTATGCGTGTAATATCGGCACCAGTCGGTTACATCTTTCTCATAATGTATCACCACCATCTACACGTTCTTCAGTAAAATAATTAACCAAAAGGCTTCGTTGTTTACTTGCTTCGGGTGTATTTATGGTTGGTTTGCCAAACGCAAATGGAGCACAGAGTTTCAAGGAAATTAATAAATCCGTCCCGGATTAATTATGCAAATGCCTGTTGAATTCCGATGCCGACATCCACGGTGCATTATTGAAAATGTGTGCCGTCAGCAGCCACCGACGGCAGGCAGAATGTCACACGAACGTGAGCCTGTCAGGGTAAATAATGACATGTTTTGGAACTGCAGAGTTACAGCTATTAATTTCAAAACTTTCACGTTACACAAAGTACCATGGTACTTCGCCCGTATGCCACAAACATTGCTCCAGAATCAATTGCTGCTTCTTTGGCGAATAACTTACGCAAGTGAAAAGGGTTATATTTGTTAGCGCAATATACGTAAAAAGTATTTGGCATTATTCAAACGATTGTGTCCTGATAAAAGCACAATATATTCATAATTCAAACCCATCCCATCCAATGGAACGTGCCGTACCGCAACAAGGATCTAGCTGGGCAAACGGGGACGTGAGTGTACGATGCGCATCGAACGCACAGCACAGCTGTACGCGAATGTTGGGCAAGGTTCACCCAGTTTCCAGCATTCGCCGCTGCATTGACCCAGTTTCGCAAATGGCTTACTCCTGGTGGTCGGGGCCTCTGCTGACCTTCTATTCCCCGGGACCAATCACCCAGCTGTCCGTCCCAGTCCGTCCTCACTCACGCATACGTTAAGAACTCGCTGTTGGGGCATTATGGATGGAAATTTTTGTGTTACACTGGAGTTACTAAAGTTACTGGAGTTAAAAATGCAAACCGTCAAGAAAATATCCATCAGAAAGGTAGGCAAATAGAATTCTCGGTTGGAACTTCTCGGAAGCACCGCAACGAAGACACTGCGAAGGACCGGGGAGAGGTTATGTTTTGATTAACAGGTAGTCGCTGGACGAATGAACACTGAACATTAACTGGACATGCGCACCCAGAAAAGGACGAAGGACGAGAGCATACTCTTGGCTGGCTCGCACGAAGTAGTCGTGGAATTGGCAACATGGCGAGCGGTGTGGTCCCCCGCGAAGGGTACTCATTTTTTGCCAAGATTTTGCAAAAACACAAGCCAAGTGTGCTCCGCGAGTTTCCAGCCAATTTGCCGGGTCGGGAAACTGTTGCGCGAATGAACTCGAGTCTCGGCCTTCGCTCGGGAGCGGGGAAATGCACACGCGTTCGGGCAAAAGGGGACATTTTCCCGGACATAGCGCACATCGGCGTCCTGACCAGCGATCGCTCTGCGGTCCTGGCTTGGTTCAGTTTTGATGAAGACATCGGACCGTGCGGTTTAAGTTCGTGCCAGGTGCGCTATCCGTGTGTCTGTGTGTCCAAGGAGGGAGAGCAGTCTGCATCCTTCTGCTTTTTTCCCTCTGCCACAAAACAGGCCTGAGGTGCTGTGAAGAAAGAGTTGGAAAATATCAGTAAACCGTCGAGAAGTCAGTGCGTGTGTGTGCTTGTGTGCGTGCTTGTGTGTGTGTGTGTGTGTGGGAAAAGTGTGTGAGTGACCTGTGCTCTGCTCCCCTGGGTAAATTCGGCGTGAAGAAAACATCCGTTGCACTGATCTTACTCACCTGCCACCAAAAAGAATGATGGAATGTCTTTTGGGGCCCATTTTGGGGAGCCTGAATTAAAGTGGTGCGTGCAAAGAAGACGCGTGAAACCCGGGGCGAGTGGCAGTGAGGAGGAGGAGATCAAATTTCCGAGAATGGTACGTTATTGATTTTATCAACACCTAAGAACCGAGAGCCTTTGGCCCCTTTTTTAAACTTTGCAATCGAGCAATGCGTCACAAAAACCAAGTGTTGCCAAAATTAGGTTATTTCAGTGAATTTTCAGTGGCAACAGAGAGCAGGCAGGAAATTGTGAAAGTTGCACAAAATTTCATCTTCACTTTTCGTGTACTGCAGTGCAGTTGTATATGTGAAAAGCTAGGAATCGTTTCGGTTATGGAGTTGTCTTCGATTCTTTGCGTCGTAATTTGTTTCGCATGACTCCAAGTGCCCGTTTATCCACAATTTGTTCATTGCCTTTCGAATACTTTGCAGCATTCTGGTGGAGCATTCTGGTGTTGCCTGTAATTGTGAGGACAGGGCAAAAGTCAATTAAGTACACGAAGTGAAATTTTCGGTGTGAATTGTAGTGCTGCTTAAAGAGCGCCAAGTAAGGAATTTTGATTTGCTCACCTACTCGCACCTGTTTGTACGGGGACATCAAAGCGTTTCATGCAGAGACTCCAGGGATACGGCTCCTGCACCACCCCCAGTAGCTGCCAGCCGAAGCTGGAGCTAACTTGTAGATAATTACTTTTAGCAATTAACGCAAACCGTGCTTTGGTAGTGATGTGGCTGTGAAATGGACATTTTGAAGGTAATTTATCGATATGCAAAATACTTTTGCGCACCTATGGCGACGATTTGTTGTATGGTTTACACCATTTCTATGTTTTGCTAGTAAATCTTCGCTATGCTTTGTTTGGTAACTCCATTTATTCCATTTATCTCCGAAAAAAAGAGTCACGAAAGCATGTTCTAACGATCATCGAAATAAGCAACCCCAAGAATGTAGTTATTTTTTGGCTTCACCTCGAACGGATGCTACAGCGCTACAAACTACCGTCACGGCTACAAAGGCTCGTCATAGCCCAAACTGATGAACCTCCGAGCACATAGCTCATTGTCTGTCGGCTTGGGAAGAATTATGAAATTTTAATTACATTTTAATGAAACAACCCAAACCTACCTGTCACAGTCACCTTCCCGGACGTATTTGCAGCGAATTGAGTGTTGCGTGTGGTTCGCGGTTCGCTACGCCACTAGCTTCGCGTTGGTTGGTTCTAAACTCCATTCACCAGGGATGGTTGCGGTCCACCTCAAACCAGGCTTCAGGTTTGCACAACTCTTGCCGTGCCGTGGTCAGTAAGAAGATTACTTCTGCTTGAAACGCGCGAAGCCCGGGTCCGCTGACTTTTTACGTCAAGTCGGGAGCCAAGTAGTCGCGAAAGTTTGTGACCCGTGCAGCGTGGAAACAGGACGACTGAACTCAGCTACCGCTAAGAGTTTTCTTGGGGCTACCCGCTGTGGCGTATTTAAAAAATCGGGTGCTTTGAGAGCTATTAGATTGATTCGTTTAGTCTATTGGGTGATACATAATCCAAAATAGCCGGAGGTTCATCAGTTTGGGCTATGACGAGCCTTTGTAGCCGTGACGCTAGTTTGTAGCGCTGTAGCATCCGTTCGAGGTGAAGCCAAAAAAATAACTACATTCTTGTGGTTGCTTATTTTGATGATCGTTAGAACATGCTTTCGTGACTCTTTTTTCTTAGATAAATGGAATAAATGGAGTTACCAAACAAAGCCTAGCGAAGATTTACTAGCAAAACCTAGAAATGGTGAAAACCATACAATAAATCGTCGCCATAGGTGCGCAAAAGTATTTTGCATATCGATAAATTACCTTCAAAATGTCCATTTCACAGCCACATCACTACCAAAGCACGGTTTGCGTTAATTGCTAAAAGTAATTATCTACAAGTTAGCTCCAGCTTCGGCTGGCAGCTACTGGGGGTGGTGCAGGAGCCGTATCCCTGGAGTCTCTGCATGAAACGCTTTGATGTCCCCGTACAAACAGGTGCGAGTAGGTGAGCAAATCTAAATTCCTTACTTGGCGCTCTTTAAGCAGCACTACAATTCACACCGAAAATTCCACTGCGCGTACTTAATTGACTTTTGCCCTGTCCTCACAATTACAGGCAACACCAGAATGCTCCACCAGAATGCTGCAAAGTATGAACAAATTGTGGATAAACGAGCACTTGGAGTCATGCGAAACAAATTACGACGCAGAGAATCGAAGAACGATAACCGAAACGATTCCTAGCTTTTCACATATACAACTGCACTGCAGTACACGAAAAATGAAGATGAAATTTTGTGCAACTTTCACAATTTCTTCCTGCGGTCTGTTGCCACTGAAAATTCACTGAAGTAACCTAATTTTGGCAACACTTGGTTTTTGTGACGCATTGCTCGATTGCAAAGTTTAAAAAAGGGGCCAAAGGCTCTCGGTTCTTAGGTGTTGATAAAATCAATAACGTACCATTCTCGGAAATTTGATCTCTTCCTCCTCACTGCCACTCGCCCCGGGTTCGCACGCGTCTTCTTTGCACGCACCACTTTAATTCAGGCTCCCCAAAATGGGCCCCAAAAGACATTCCATCATTCTTTTTGGTGGCAGGTGAGTAAGATCAGTGCAACGGATGTTTTCTTCACGCCGAATTTACCCAGGGGAGCACAGCACAGGTCACTCACACACTTTTCCCACACACACACAAGCACACACACACACGCACTGACTTCTCGACGGTTTACTGATATTTTCCAACTCTTTCTTCACAGCACCTCAGGCCTGTTTTGTGGCAGAGGAAAAAAAGCAGAAGGATGCAGCAGGCTGCTCTCCCACCTTGGACACACAGACACACGGAAAGGCGCACCTGGCACGAACTTAAACCGCACGGTCCGATGTCTTCATCAAAACTGAACCAAGCCAGGACCGCAGAGCGATCGCTGGTCAGGACGCCGATGTGCGCTATGTCCGGGAAAGTGTCCCCTTTTGCCCGAACGCGTGTGCATTTCCCCGCTCCCGAGCGAAGGCCGAGACTCGAGTTCATTCGCGCAACAGTTTCCCGACCCGGCAAATTGGCTGGAAACTCGCGGAGCACACTTGGCTTGTGTTTTTGCAAAATCTTGGCAAAAAATGAGTACCCTTCGCGGGGGACCACACCGCTCGCCATGTTGCCAATTCCACGACTACTTCGTGTGAACCATCGCAAGAGTATATGCTGTCGTCCTTCGTCCTTTTCTGGGTGCGCATGTCCAGTTAACGTTCAGTGTTCATTCGTCCAGCGACTACCTGTTAATCAAAACATAACCTCTCCCCGGTCCTTCGCAGTGTCTTCGTTGCGGTGCTTCCGAGAAGTTCCAACAAATCTATTTGCCTACCTTTGTGATGGATATTTTTTTGACGGTTTGCATTTTTAACTCCAGTAACTTCAGTAACTCTACTGTAACACAAAAATTTCCATCCATAATGCCCAAACAGCGAGTTCTTAACGTATGCGTGAGTGAGGACGGACTGGGACGGACAGCTGGGTGATTGGTCCCGGGGAATAGAAGGTCAGCAGAGGCCCCGACCGCCAGGAGTAAGCCATTTGCGGAACTGGGTCAATGCAGCGGCGAATGCTGGAAACTGGGTGAACCTTACCCAACATTCGCGTACAGCTGTGCTGTGCGTTCGATGCGCATCGTACACTCACGTCCCCGTTTGCCCAGCTAGATCCTTGTTGCGGTACGGTACGTTCCATTGGATGGGATGGGTTTGAATTATGAATATATTGTGCTTTTATCAGGACACAATCGTTTGAATAATGCCAAATACTTTTTACGTATATTGCGCTTACAAATATAACCCTTTTCACTTGCGTAAGTTATTCGCCAAAGAAGCAGCAATTGATTGTGGAGCCCATTTTTGTGGCATACGGGCGAAGTACCATGGTACTTTGTGTGACGTGAAAGTTTTGAATGGAAGTTGAAATTAATAGCTGTAACTCTGCAGTTCCAAAACATGTCATTATTTACCCTGACAGGCTCACGTTCGTGTGACATTCTGCCTGCCGTCGGTGGCTGCTGACGGCACACATTTTCAATAATGCACCGTGGATGTCGGCATCGGAATTCAACAGGCATTTGCATAATTAATCCGGGACGGATTTATTAATTTTCTTGAAACTCTGTGCTCCATTTGCGTTTGGCAAACCAACCATAAATACACCCGAAGCAAGTAAACAACGAAGCCTTTTGGCTAATTATTTTACTGAAGAACGTGTAGATGGTGGTGATACATTATGAGAAAGATGTAACCGACTGGTGCCGATATTACACGCATAAATTAACGTTTTCATGTACTATAATTACTTTTCATAAAAACAGCAATGCGTTTAAATAAAGAACATGCTCGATGCAAGAAATGAGTAACTTATTTTCATAGATTTCTGATGTTTCTCATCTCATGTATCATTATAATGCAATATAAAAAGAAAATATTGTATACTGGATATTATTACAAAAATTATTGTCTCACGGCAGTTTTATCGGTAGTGTGTGGTAAGTAACCTCTAGATTAGCTCATTTCATCAACAGAATACTACAAAGCATAAATTATAACTTCGTTAGCGATAATTTGTTTTGAATTTTCATGCCGTAAGCTTTACTGCTTTACCCTCTACCCATGTCGTAGGCAACATTTATTGTCCCTAATTGGTAACTACCAGAGTTGTCGGTTAGCGATTTTTCCTGCAAACATTTATGAGTGACGCAGAAATATTGTTTGTGGCCGATACTTAAGGAAGGCAAAATTCTCGTCTCATCCTGCATTATATAGCTTGATGTGTGTTTCCGGACCAGCTGGGTCCTTGTTTCGGAGAGTTGGGATCGCCGATGGTTTTGGGGTTTGTGGTTTTGCTCATCGTGAGTCACAGTCGGTCTGGTTTTGAGGTGTTGGTTTGCATGGTTTTTGACACCAATAAACCACCATCTACCATGAGCGGAGAAAATGGTTCCACCAGAGTGAATGTAAACACGGGCAGGGATGTTTAATGTTCGTTCCAGATAATCTTATCGCCATTCGAGGCCTATGGCGCTTCTATACGCTCCAGGCTTATGATCATGTTGACTTTTTAACAAGACCGTGCCCCAAAACGGAAACTCAGTCATTCTGCAGATAGCAGATAGCCTGCTTCGCTCCAAACTCCCAAGTTGCGGTGTGATTTTGTATTCATTGGTAACTTATATTGTTTCGGAAATGGAAGATAAGCATCGTCAGGAACAGGACTCTGCACCGAAACCTCAGCTAGCCTCATACGATAGTGTCGGTTCACAGCAACGTTAGAGGCGTAATCGAAAACGGTGAAGGAAGGTTCTGTGACGACATGGGAGTACGCAGCAAACATTTGGCATACCCGTGCAAAGGAAATAATGAATCTCTTGGCCTCGTTCGTTTTTGACACTCATTTCAACCAAGCGTTTCAAAAAGCTGTATTACGATTGAACAGATATTGCGGTCTGATGTCACAACTATTGCTCACTGTGTTTACATTCACTGAAAGGTCATTTAGAGACATTAGAACCTAAAACTTAAATATGAAGAATAAAGTTTCTTGTAAACACAATTTTAAAGACAGTTATAATCGTTTCGTTTTTAATATTTGAGTTCTTATGAAAGCTAAATCATTATCGAAAAAAGGTCTGTGAAAAAAGGGTTTAATTGATAGAATAATTACACTATTTGATCATTGTAGTGTGCACCCCTGAATTGTGGCATTTTGTCGGGGCGTGTGTCATTAGGCACACACACATGTGAAATAAGACCCTAGATTTATGTGTTCTACAGTGCGTCATCTAATGGATTTGTTGACTTACCATTTGCCAAGGCAACGATGAATTACCATATTTGCTGTGAAACTACCAGAAGTCCGGTACTCTGGGCCGAAACATCGCATGGTTCATTAGGGACGAAGCTTGGTGAAGCGGCGATACAAACATAAGGTCCACCGGTCCCACACAAAGAAGCAGGGTGTCCTGTCCGTTCGGTACTAAGAGACGGCACCAGATCGTGATATCAGTCGAGCTGCAAAGTTAGTCTGGGACAGTTGCAGCTCGCTATGGCTGTGGCACTATGAAAAGAGCGCTAATTAAATATTCATCAACAATATTGCGCACCGAGCTGTTGTCGCTGCTGCCGCTCGTTCTATGAATATCAACAATCCCACGCTGATGACACTTGTCGCAGCTGAAGATGAGTCCTCCGAGCTAACGGAGGACACAAGACTAACGGGAAAAAATGAACAATTATAAAACGAGTAATGACAAACGTGTCAGGCAAAAATGCAAACGTCTGCATTCAAACACACATAGACTGCTGATGGACTTAGTTCTTTCTGCTCCTACGGTTTCGTTCTGTGCAATCATCAGAATGGTTGAGAAATGAAAGGTTTCGAAGGTCGTCTATCGCACCATAACTTAATGCTGTTGACTAAGGACGACTGTGTTCGCATCAATAAACATCGCAGATTGTTTATTGTTTTTGATAAATCTAAAGTTTTAACTATCACTACGCTGTCAAAACATCCTTCCAGAGCAAACTATTGTAGTAATGTTATTTGCGTATTTCAGTGTCTACCAGCCATACTTATTGATATTTTGTCGATATCCAATTATCGAAACAGTTTAATTGAGTATCCAATTAATGTTTTCTTCTTTCACTATTCAATATTATTTCTACTTAACGCGTACATAAATGTATTTACTAACTTTTATGTAGAACTGTTCAAATTTGGGGTTCAAATGTCTTAAGTTTAAAAAATAAAGTGGAAGATATAGTTTCCTAAATTATTGCGCATCTAAATGCTATTTGAAGCAATTTTCGCAGATAAAGAAAGCGTCAACACTCTCTTCTGGTTCAAGAACCGACATAAACGATGTGTTTTGTTTTGCTGCTTGGCTCGGAACAAGCCGAAATCCGATCATTTCCCCGCCGTAGACCGAACGAAGCCGTTGGTTCATCTTCCGATGGAGGGGAGTATGGAACTCGTAGGACATTCAACAGTTATATCTTCGTGGCGGAGCTCAATCCGGGCTCGAGCAGTTGACTGGAAAGCAAAAACGTCTTCCAGTCGCTCCCTTGAGGTAGTCGCCAGTGTTTGATGTCCCTCAGTAGACCAACGATTGTGTGACGTTTAGGATCTGGGGCCAACGACAACGCTCTCCGTTTTGCAGCAGCATTCCTCGGACGCTCGAACGTGCCCTTCCAGTATGTGTGTGACTTATCAGAGTTCTATGTTTAGCTTGGTTGTGGTACCTTCTGACGGACGGACGTGTCGGTAGTGCTTACAAGAATGGTATCGATGTTGGATCGTTTGAATTAATCGTAGCGTTCGTAGTGCGCTATTATCGCTTGAGTTGGCTTATCGCAACGGATATCGATCCAAAGGATCCGGGAGTTTGTAGCGTGCTTGCTTACTTCGTGCACTTATTTATACTCCCTAAAATCACGCTGTTCCTGGCACTGCACCAGTATCGTGCCAATGGTTAGCAGTGTGTTGCAAGCGATAGCTAAATTGCTTCCGGCGACACTCGCACGCCAGCAATATTTTTTTTTGGTACATATCAGAAAGTTAATGAATATTTCATACTGAGCAAACAACGGTAGTCAACTTCAACGACTATGTAACTACCAACGATTCATTCGTTCCGACGGTAATTTAGTTGATCCGTTCACGATGGAGGCGCATAGTGGCCGCCGTGAGCAAATGGTACATGCTAGTTGAATGTTAGTTACAATTAGGTGACGGTCAACAATTGCTTCTTTTTATCATGCGGAGTTAATAGATTGCAGACAAATTGCAGCAATCATTTCGTGTTTCTTTCTGTTTATGCACAAGAAAGATAATTTACGAACATTTTAAGCAACGCATACCGTTATAAAACCGACAACCGATTATTATGGTTTCAACTATGCGTTGTATTTGCAATTGTTGATGCATTTGTTTAGATCTACTAATAACCTTCAAAATGATTTTTCTCGTGAAAATGAGCATTTCGATTTGTGATCACGCTGTAGTATTTTAAAGAAGGTATGGCGCAAAAGCTTTCAGAGTACGAATGAAACGCGACCGTCAAATGCTTACTACAAAAGCTATAACATTGCCAACAGATGGCGCATTGTTTGAAATAGTTTACTAAATGTCAAAAGTCATTTTTTAAATAAAATATACGCCGTTTGAAATACACTCGGATTCGACCTAAGCAGTAAATTCCCGTGGAAAATCAGACATGATGACAGTAACACGCTGTCGAGCGCCTTGGAGTACGCAATGTTTTACCGTCAATTCGTCTACTCATATGTGAACATGTGATGTTTTATTAGTCTGAAGATAAGCGAATGGTGGCACGCCACTTCAATCATCCTCAAGAACTTATCAAACACACGCGCAGTGTATTCTTGCTCAACTTGTCCCGATTTATTGGGTCATTTCTATTGTGCTCAACTGATGCGTTACGTGTCCCACGTTACGCGTTGTTGTACTTTCCAGCGTTCTGATTTATGAAATCCAAATAGTATGAAACCTTCGTCAGGACGCCAGGATATGGTGCAATGGTGCACGGCTTGATGCTCCAAGACACGATGCCCACCTGCGTTCCGCTCCACAACAGTGGTCCTCCAGAATCACCCTGCGAATGCCGAATTCAAGGACGTTAATCAATTGAAATCTCTCCAACGTGTGTTCATCCCTCCTCTGCTAGGTGCCGACTTACACTGCACTGTCCTTTTCCACCGCCCGGTTCCGCCGCACAGATCTGCGTGGGATAAATGTGATCACTGTGAATGACGTTACACTGGTCGTTGGGCACGATAAAATAGTCCACTTGCTGCAAAGTTGCTTGAACTGGTCCGTCGGAAGCGTTTCGACCCCAACCGATGAGTGTTACGGGGTTTGTCTCGAGGGGGTTCACCTCATAAAAGCGCTTCCCCGGCACTCGGACAGGCTGGACCCGCTCACTAAACTCCAACGATTTGCGCAACTTAACCAACGCGATATCGTCGACATAGCTGTTGCTCGGATTGTACCCCGGATGGATCACAACGTCTTCGATGTCGTAGACGGAGTCGTCAACGGCTGACGAAATGGTCGTGCGTCCAACTTGCACCGTTTGCTGTAAGGGAGTGGTCCAGTCGACGCAGTGTGCCGCGGTGAGGATCCATCGGTCGTTCAGTATACTTCCACCGCAAGAGTGTCCCCCGCTGGCACCGCGTATTGACACCACGAAAGGATAGTCTTCAATTGCCGCATCTGTGCCATTTACTATTTTCCTATTGTCGATTGGGCTGGCTGGAAGTGATGTACCAGTGGAATGGAAGAACTGATATAGTTAGAACACGAACGAACAGTTATCTTCTGTGAAAACCCACCGTCTACTAGCGCAAAAACAAACAGCAGTACACCAACTAGTGGAAACATTTTGAGTCGAAAGAAGTCGACTTGTATGTTTCTCCGACAACGGTCCTGCAATATCTGATCCACTTGGTAATCCGGTTAATCGTGGACACTTCAAGCAATACTGCTTTATCAGATAGCCGCACAATCACACGATTCCCTTACGCATGAGACGGCATTTCTTTAAACAATTTGCTAGGAATCCTACAATCCCTCATTGTCGCGTCTCTTACCGTCATCCTGTAATCTTGACAAGATGGGTTATTGATTGTTTTTATTTTCGACGTATTGCCGAATGATATCCCGTGAAGACCAAACGGTTCCAATGCAGCAGTTATCAGTATGAACTTTGACACTGTAGTAGAGTTACGAAGTTACGGGTTAACTTTAAGTATCGTTTGTTTTTGTTTCTGATGTTCCGCATAGATCATTGCTTTTTATATAGTTTACAGTTTTGAAGGTGGGATATGGGATCAGCTGGGGGGAGCTGGCGATTACGAACTGCGGGCCAATACCATCAAACGGCCAACGCTACTATAAACTATTGCAAGCTTACGATATTCTTTTACTTATTAGAACTTCCATTATCGAAGCATTACTATTTTATGCGACAATTCACTGCTCGAGATGCAACAATTTTTTTTATGAGGTCTCAGTTCGTTAAAACTGGCCATTTCGAACAGTCAGTACAGTGTCGAATCTAGCCAAGTTTCGTTCCTTGAGGAGCTTTCTTTAAAGTTCGCAAGGAGCTTTGAGCTTTTCTACCGGTTAGTGATGAACACCGCTAATGTAGGCTTTTTCAATGAAGACGTTACATTACCGGTTAGAAGTTCAATTTCCCGTTCCTCTTCTTAAAATTATTACTGGGAATTATTACTGTTAGGAAGTTCCATTTAAAAATGCTTAGGGTTTAGTTTACAATTCGGTTCGGTGTCGTTATAAAAAGAACGTTATATTAAGAACACGGTGCGGTTTGCTCAAAATACTATGCTTCATATAGGCTATGAGACAACATGATTGCAGAATATTCAGTTTTTTGCTTCACTGACGAGTCGGGCGCTAATTGGTATGCTGGCGTCTTGTTAAATAGTTGCAGTAAGCTATTGGATTCATCATAACTTTCCAGTGCGGATGAGCTGGATTTTATAGCGTCTATTTGTAAAGTCAAGGTAGTGTCCAGTTTGCTGATAGAAAGAAACCGCACGACGATTTGCAACCACCTGTGCAAACATCAAACATGATCCGCTAGGTTTTCTGCGTTCGCACATCCACTGGGCAGTTACGAACATTAGATCCCTGAATACCATTGAGCTAGCAACCACCAAGAATGATTAAAGCACTTCTGCTATCGGCATTGATCGGGGCCTGTTTTGTGTCAGGGATTTGGAGTATGAAATCTCTGATCAAACAGAAGACTGCCACAGACGAGGATCTGGTAGGTAAAGGCATACAAGTTTGCGTTTGCGTGCTTACGCATGTTTTGCTTGCAGTTCCCGGTGTACGAGTGTGACAAACGAAGCCGTAACTGGACGCTGCGGTGCTTGGTGCCCCTGACCAATTTTCAGCTATCGTTGGATCTTTGTCGCACGAACGAGGTATGTTGGGGCAACGCTCTCCATAGGAAAGAAATTACAGTGTACCCCCTCTTTTTTGGCCGCAGAAACCCGACAAAGCACACGTGCATCGTTGCGCCCAAGAACTGAAAGCTCTGGGCAAATCCTGTCCACAAACGGCCAGTGTGGCTGACATGGCCAACAACATGATACTGCACAGTCCACCACCGCCTTTGCCTGACTCACCGAACGCACCAAAAGTTCCGAAGAAGGCCAGGAAGCAAACGAAGGGCTATGAAAAAGATAAGTTATCACTGTGACCAGCAAATGTGCATGAATCGTGTGTGTTTCTGCAGAAGTATAGAAAGATGTAGAAAGCGATACAAAACCTTACGGTACGTTTTAATATTTTCGAGTACATGACACTAGACAGCGAAACTCAATGGTGCTTTCGATGTGCAAAACACTACGACGAAACAGAAAGTCCATCTCGCGAAATAAAATCCAATCTAGGCAGCAGAAAGCACGCGGTTTTTGTCGTTTCTAATTAGTACAACGGTCGATCTGGTCCCGCCATCATCTCGCTATCTTGTGAGCGCGACGGTGAGAGCGCCTTATCGACAGTCTAATCCATTAATGTACCGTTACTAGATGGGGGGGCAGCGGGGGATGCTGAGCGTCTTCGGCCCATAACGCATGGCCACCGAGTGACGGAAATAGCCCAACACTCTGCTGTGTGCTCCTTACTTCAGGCTACTCGATCCTTTTTGCCGAACATTTTGTGCGCCACCACGATGGATGACTGTGATTTAGTCCCGAGCGTCGGTGGAACGACCAAGAGAGAGAGAGAGAGTGAGTGAGAGAGAGGCAATGCATCACACTGGCAGCCGGAACGGGCCAGCAGGGCGGTGGGCACATAAAAATCTAGTCCACCAACTTGGCTTCCTTTCAGGCACTTCGTGGAATTCGCTTTCGAGAGGCACTTCGCCGGAAGCCGTCCTTTTCCTTCACGACATTCTTCGGTTTCCGGCGGGTGCCAAATTTTATGGTCAACCGGAAACCTCGGCAACATGGCACACGGTGGTGGGGCGCAAGCGGACACTTTGCGGTGCGGTACGGGCGTGCTGCGACGCAATGAAAGACACGTTTCAAGTACGCACTTTTCTACGGCGCCTTCCCGGGCCGGGACCGGCGGAATGGTTTACAGTGCATGATAGGAAAAAGGTCCGGCGTGTCAGAATACAGTCAGGATAACCATTCTAAGTTTTTCCGCTAGTTCCGAGGGTCATTCGATGTATTATTAATTTGAAACGAATGAGCATGAACTATGAAATGTTGTCCAAATTTGAGGCAAACTAGAACAAATCTGAAGGTAATTTTTATTTAGCCCTTTTTCCTGCTAGGATTGTCATAAATTGGAGCGAGGCGCAAATAAAAACCGTTATTGCGAGACTACCTGTACCATTCCGAGAAAACTACGATTCTGCCAATATATTCTCAATCGATAGCAAAAGGTTTGGAGTGTATCGTGAAAGCGGCAGCGGCATCGCCATCGCGAGAAAAAGGACTCGTTTCGGGCTCTCGTTTATTTTTGTCTTCTCATTTATTCATCTTGTCACCGGCCGTGCGTGACTACGCACTCCTCGAGCCTTCCGCGCTGGAACCAAACCCGAAAAGCAAATACTCCACAACAAACTGCACACCACCCCACAAACACACACATACAGACGCATTGTACCGGCCAAAACGTGACTGAGAGCGGGGAAACAATAGGCAGCTTCCAGCATAAGTAGACAGACACTTTCGCGTACGCTCGGCGACCTTTGCGTGCGCGGTGGAGAAGTGGAGACATAAATTTGTGAACCACAAGCACGGGACACACGGGTTGTTCCTCGTTTCCTGCGGCCTTCATGATTGAGCCGTGATTCGTGCCTGACTTTGCGCACCCATGTTGTGATTTAAATTACTGTTTTCTCCCTGCGAATTGATTGATGTCTGGTGAACCATTCGAGAGTACCCTGCTGCTGTTGCTGTGACTTTCTTTTCGGTTCGCGTGCGGTGTCCGCCCCCAGGGTGTGAAGTGCGGCGCAGGAAACGTTGAGCAGGAAGTTCCTGTCTTGCTCCCGGGGACGCCGCCTGCATATTATTTGTGTTGTCTGCCCATCGCAAAACCACTTGCCCCATGGTTGTGGGATTGACTGCTACACACTTTTGGCAGTAAATGTGGCGGAGCGGAACGGCCGTCTACGGATCGGCGGGTTTGCCATCCGCTTTTTTTTCCGGAAGCTCCTTCCGGCAGTGGACTCACAAACCGTGAACTGATTTGATTGACGGCTATTGAAAGAAGTTAATGATGATAAAAGTGTAACTTTCTTTCATTTCAACAGCCAACGATGTAATTATATCTTGCTTTTCAAAATAATTCAACACAAACTGCGAACAATGAATAAAAGCTTTCGACGTAAGAAAAATGAGCATACATTTTGTAGTTTCCATAAACATACTGTTTTGATACTTTTCCTGTACATCTGCCTGTAAATTATTCAATTATCGACCACTAATTAAATCGATTTTGGCGCTGTAGGACGAAGAAATAGGATACGGGTTATTGGTGACGCAATTGGCGAGATAGAAAGGGTTAAAAACGAGTCAGACTGGCTTAATGACTCATGAACTCGAATGTTCATGGTCCATGGAAATATGATATACTACGAGATTCCCCCTATGTTTTATCGCGTAGCCCTTAGGCATACGCATCAGCTAAGCATTCGAGACCAACCAGAAATGACAAATGCCCACAACGGAGAAATAGCAGGTTGCCTAACTGGGACACTGCCATTGAACTCCGTAGGCAAGGAAACACGCCACTGCGCAGAGCGGAATGGCAGACAGTGGACGGTGGGAAATGGCAATTTTACACCGAGTTGACATTCGAACCGTTTTGCGTTTAAAATCGACCAGCTGACCTTTCTACGGTTTTTTTCTTTTCCCCTCAAGTGTCTGTTAATGATGGATGAGCGAACGGATTAACTACATATCGCTGTAATTCTGATACGATGATAGACTGATACTACTGTGAGCAAAAAATAGCGGGAATTTGTTAAACAAAATCTATATTTATTCGCTTCAATTCATAACATCTCCCGGGAGGAGTACATTTGTTTCTTGTGTCTGCAAATCTGCAGAAAACTCTTCATCTGATATTGCCTTCAATTCCTTCTTCGTTTCAGAATGGATCTCCTCCATCGATTTAATACAGTGTCCACGGAGTGGAGCTCTTCAGTTTAGCGATTAGCCACAAGTTACATTCTGCTCAGACGATACAAGTCAGACGACTTTTGTGATTGAGAAACTCGAGTTTGTGGCGAAATAATCAGAGAATGATCATCGACATGCAAGAAGGTGCGTTTTTCTGATGGGTGAATTGTTGCTCCGATCAAATCCGGACATTTCTGAGGCACAGTAAGACTCAAACGAGTCATCAAAGCCAAGTGTTAGGTTGGGGAAAACATCTTTTATTTTTTAGTGAAATTCACAACTTTATTATAGATGTGATAGTTCAATTTGGGTCAAAAATGCCCCATTTTATGGTATAATTTGTTGCCATTTTAAAGGCTCAATCATGCCTATTTCGTAGAAGTCTTGGTTCTTATTGGTGAAAAGCTCTACTAACCGATTTTCACAATCTTCTCTTGATCCCTATTTCTTGTCACTCAGGAAGTTTTGCAATGCAATAAGATGGTAATCGCCTGGTGTCAAGTGCTGACTATATGCTGGATGGATTGAAACATCCCAACCCAAAGCTCCAGAGGCTTCTGGTGTTTCAGGAGTTTCAACACCTCTTCTGTAGGCCTTTTCTGGCCGTTTCTGTTTCTGTGAATTTAATTTTTGGCGATGCAAAAAAACTCATAATAAATGAATCCTTTCAAGTCCCACCAAATCACACAGTACAAGTTACAAACTACTCTCACACAGTACAAACTTCCTGGCTTGACTTTTTACCTTTATCTTCAAAGAAAAACTATAAAATGTACCCAATACTCTTTTTTATGCTTCCATTGTTAACACCCTGTAACTCACAACTGCATGGAACAAACCAAAAACAGTATAGAAGAAGTTTTTTAGTGTGAAGTGTCACCTTGACAACGGGAATAAACTTGAAATTGTTTGATGATTGTTTGAATCTCTAAAGCCGAGAAAATAAAGGATATCTTTTGCCGCCATCTAATAATTTTTTTTACAGGTAGGAATTAATAATGCACCACACCGAAATATTCAGAGAAAATTATTTCCCGTTATTTTTGTACCACAGTACCCACGGCAGACATTCCATCCTCGCTGAAACCTCGCTATACTGGCTGGCAGTTGAATCTTTTACGTCACGACAAGGCACCGCCATATCAACCACCAACTGGCCCATTCCTATTTGCACCGTGTTTGCTGTTTTGGGACGTATCGTATTCATTTAATTTACTTTGCGTTTTCCTGCGCTTATTTAATTAGCGTCGAAAGGATCGAGTTTTTATTATGAGGGTGCATCAATAATATACTCTTATTTCCGCCTTCTGGGATTAGATTAGGTGTGTTAGGCTGTTAATCAAATTAAAACGTAGAATAGTGGACCAGTGACATCGTCTACGACCTACTGTACGCGTGCCTCCTGTGTGCATAATAATTGTGTGCCATTGCTGAACATCTTGAATATGATGTTAGCAAAGTATTTCAACCTAAATCGTCTGTCCATCCTACCGGAAACGAAATCGAGCAATCGAAAAATAATGAAAAAGATCTAAACAATTGAACCCGAAACAAAGTTGGGTAATTGAAAATACATTATCGCCGGGCCAACGGAAAACACTTACCATTTGGACCAACAACTTGCATCGAGCTAGGCACCAGAAACGCCAGCAGGGAGCAGCAACGGGCACACTAGAGTTCCAGTTTTAATGGAACCGGGTATCGACTAGTCCGA
>NC_069144.1:31293121-31316939 GCF_943734635.1 Anopheles cruzii | reverse complement strand
TATAAGAAACCTTCGACTCCTAGCGATCGAGTTTTTATTATGAGGGTGCATCAATAATATACTCTTATTTCCGCCTTCTGGGATTAGATTAGGTGTGTTAGGCTGTTAATCAAATTAAAACGTAGAATAGTGGACCAGTGACATCGTCTACGACCTACTGTATGCGTGCCTCCTGTGTGCATAATAATTGTGTGCCATTGCTGAACATCTTGAATATGATGTTAGCAAAGTATTTCAGCCTAAATCGTCTGTCCGGAAACGGAAAACGAAATCGAGCAATCGAAAAATAATGAAAAAGATCGAAACAATCGAACCCAAAACAAAGTTGGGTAATTGAAAATACATTATCGCCGGGGCAACGGAAAACACTTACCATTTGGACCAACAACTTGCATCGAGCTAGGCACCAGAAACGCCAGCAGGGAGCAGCAGCGGTCACACTAGAGTTCCAGTTTTAATGGAACCGGGTATCGACTAGTCCGATAAAACTGTCAACCGGACGGAAACTGCAGGCCGTTCCACGGGTTTGCCTTTATGCATTCAGCAAACCCAGCCCGAGAACGATCCCAATCTTGGCCAATGGATGCAGCGGTTTCGTTCTGCATTGCCAAGCAAATGTCATTCATAATCCGGTAGCCGGGCCTCGAGTGTGAACCACCCGGACCAGGATGCGTGGTCAAGTAAGGCCGCCCCATTGTGAAAGATGAGATCTGTATCCTATCGATCGATGGCGAGTGCACGCACTACGCACTATACGGGGGCGACCTACAAAGAGTGCACCGCATCGATCCAACTGATCCACTCGACTCGGTTCGAGTCTCGGACGTGACCGGAAGCGGAAACGTGCCACCGGATACAGGTCACATCGCAGGCCACGGCGGGTTCGGCAAGTAAAGCGCTCTGCTCTGCCCACCGAGGCCCGTCACCACACCACTAAACTAATTGGACCAACGGTTCGTTTGATCAGGTTGTTGGGCCCACTTCCAAATGCATAAATGCATCCGCTGCATCGGTTCTCCGGTGCTGCTCCGCGGCTCATTCAGCGTCGTCTACATCGCTCATTTATCGGGCCCACACCACAATGCGTTGCTGCTGCAGCCAGTAGTCGTCGGGACGCGCACCGAATCGTCGGCGGCCGTCAACTATAAGGTCTACTAGGTTGTTCATTATATTCGGAGCCTCGATAACAAGGAGCCAAGCCTAATTTTTGTTTTGTTTTATTGGTACACTCTTCAAATGAACGTATGTGAAGTTTCATTTCAATCGGTCACCTAATTTTTTTTTTACGAGCCATTTAGTATCGACATGTCACAATATTTTTTACAGCTGTTATGACGTCATCATTTGATGAAAAACGTTTTTCGCACACGATTTATTAGATCTGAAAACAGATGGAAGTCGCTAGGGTTCAAATCTGGTAAATAGGGTGGATACTTCAAAAATTCGAACTTTAATTCATGGATTTTTGCCATTTTCAAAGTGCTCTTGTGACACGGTGCATTGCCCTGATGAAAGACGATGTTTTTCTTCTGCAAACCGGGGCTTTTTTAACAAATTTTCACTTTCAGTAGGTCTTAAATGTTTCAAAAATAATCAAAATTTATTGTTTTATCAATTTGCAAGTAATCCGCTAACAAAATTCCATTCACATCCCACAAAACTGATGCTAACATTTTTTTAAGTCAATTTCTGGACGAACTCGTTTCGGAACTGAAGAAAAAGGTTCATTCCATTCCTTAACTTCTTGTTTTGACTCAGGATCATGGTGATAGATCTAAGTCTCATTCCTAGTGATGATTCAATGCACAAAATCCACTTTATCCAATCGAAAACGCTTTAAATGTTGTCAAGAAAGATACATTCGAATGGCTTTTTAGCGAATGCGGCAGCCATTTTGCAAACAGCTTTCAGGAACCCAAAACTCCAGTCAAAATATTGGTTATACTGCTCAATGAGTTGGCTAGGTTTTGTACTTAATTTCTATCAGTGATTGGACGATTTTCGAAAACGATATCCTGTATTGTTTTATGATTTCCGATGTTGTGTCTGTTTTTTGACGTTTTTGACATGGATCGTCTTGAAGGCTACTACGACCACGTCAAAACTCATAATTGCCCCTTTTAACCACCAAATTAAAGGATAAGAGTCCTTATACACTTTCAACATTCGTTCATAATTTTCCTTTGCTTTTAAACCTTTCAAAAATGAAAATTCAATCACTGCACGAGACTTGATTTTTGTCATTGTGAAAAATACTGTGACATGTTGATACTAAATGGCTTGAAAAAAAAAAATAAGTGACCGATTGAAATGAAACTTCACAAACACGTTCATTTGAAGAGTGTACCAATATAACAAAAAAATAGGCTCGTAGCATCGCTCCTTGTTATCGAGGCTCCGAATATAATGAACAACCTAGTACTTCTCTCCCGAACGCAGTGCGCAAATGTTGTTGTTGTGTGCCAATTGCCACTACGCGTTAGGACTGCTGTGATGGCTGCTGTTACCTCGTTTGGGGTGTTGATTATTGTGGTTTGGCTATAAAAATTATTCGTGGAAAGTTTTCGTTCGTTCCAACCTGTGTCCTAGACGTCACTTCCAGTAGAATGATGCTCCATTCAGCCGTAGTTTGTGCTCAGTAAACAGACCACAAAAGACCTAAGCTTGGTAAATGTTTTTCTACAACCTCATAAAGCTTAAGCAGCAATGGCGCATTACAAATCATTTACATAAGAACCATCTTTTTTCAATGAGCTAGTTTAACCGTTTGAAAAGATGTGATTCATCAATGAATCCAAATTCATTCGTAGGAACTTAAAATCTTTCGCCAGAAATATAGAGGACCAAGAAAAACGTTGAGTTTACAAATTTTGACATTTTGATGTAACAAAATAACAAGAGAACATAACATAAATAGACATGTGAACCGTTTGCACAAGAATAGTTTTGGCTAAGCTTTGCTTCGAGTTTCAGATTATTGCAAAACATCAAACTAGAGGCACAATTCTTTCGTTTAAAGATTTTTAGTTTGGTTCCGTAAAATGTATCAAACAAATTACTAATACTTACGGAAGCTACGGAAAAACGCAGCCACAAAGGCCGGTCTGAACGGTGTAGTGTGGGGCCACAAATTGCCGCACGGACTTCGTTTGCCTGATTACTCTCGGAAATCTCAGACGTATTGAAAACCATCAGCTGACATGTGCCACTGAAATTGGATTGCACCACTTTCTGCTCGTTCACATTTGATAGTACGTGCAAATGCTGATTAACGGCATTCTTCTGTCAAAGCATTGGGTCGACCCTCATCTCGGTCTCTCATAAATTTACATCACACGTACCGCGACCCTAATAATGCTTGTACGTTCACCTCCGTCCGGAAGTCTCCGGACGGAGATTCGTTATGTGGATGCCGTATTTGCCTACCTGCCACGGCGCAGAATCTCGCCTATAGAGGCGGAAATGCACGTTTTGAAGTATGTCTGCTGAATGGTGCACGTTCGAGGCGTTCTACGGTTTGCATCATGTACAACAAAACGGGATCTGCATCGAGAATACACGTGGGCGAGTGCTCAAATGAATGGTGGTCATATCCGCCGTTTGCAGCCATTCTTCGAACGGTCACGGTCCGCGTAAATGGTCTTGTGCTTACCCGAGGACGCTCCAAACGACGAAGGGCATCGATCGTTAGGTAGGACATTTTTTTAATTTAAATTATTTCACAAACATAGGGAACCATAAGTTATTAAGGGCGATTCAAAACGATTGTTAACCGCTCGCCAAACTGTTAAATCAAACCGTACATCGTAGCTCTCTGTTAGAAGTCACGAAAGTCTACGATTCGCATAGTTTTCCAGCGTTTTAGCAGCTAATCTAATGAAATTAGTCGTTTGAATCAATCAGCGAGAAGATCTTCGAAGCCTTTACGTTAAGGTAACGCATCGATTGTTGTGTGGATGCCGTATTTGCCTACCTGCCACGGCGCAGAATCTCGCCTAAAGGAGGCGGAAATGCACGTTTTGAAGTATGTCTGCTGAATGGTGCACGTTCGGGGCCGTTCTACGGTTTGCATCATGTACAACAAAACGGGATCTGCATCGAGAATACACGTGGGCGAGTGCTCAAATGAATGGTGGTCATATCCGCCGTTTGCAGCCATTCTTCGAACGGTCACGGTCCGCGTAAATGGTCTTGTGCTTATCCGAGGACGCTCCAAACGACGAAGGGCATCGGTCGTTGGGTAGGACATTTTTTAAATTTAAATTAATTCACAAACATAGGGAAACATAAGTTATTAAGGGCGATTCAAAACTATTGTTAGCCCCTCGCCGAACTGTTAAATCGATCGGTATAGCTCCGTAGCTCTCTGTTAGAAGTCACGGAAGTCTACGGTTCGCAAGGTTTTCTAGCGTTTTAGCAGCTAATATAATGAAATTAGTCGCTTGAATCAATCAGCGAGAAGATCTTCGAAGCTTTTACGGTAAGGTAACGCATCGATTGTTGGTCTTTCCGGATCCCTCCACAAGACGTCTTTAAATATCGAAAGTAACGTTCCAAGAGGTCTCGCCAGACGGCCCACTGGCCCGTTGGCGGATCGAGGCCCCCTCCAATCGACAGCCGTCTCAAACGGACCCCCCGGGTCCTGCTTATAATTGCGACAGAGCGCTCCACGGCGCATTATCCGACTGAAGAGGGCGAACCGCCCGAACCTCCACCGCGGCAGCCGCCGTGTGGTCGTCGGTGCCACCATCATTTGGGTTTGGTGCGGTTCGTGTTTTCAAGAGCACTTGAAGTCTTTCCCGACGCTAAAGTACACGGCGCGTCGTCGGGTAGCGTCGGGCCGTTTTGGTATTGGCCGGCTCCGGCGAACCCTATCCAGTGCACGGAAACCGAGGGCCACGGAAAATGCAAAACAAGCAGCGCTGCCTCCACAATGTCGTTGACAGAACGTCAGCAAATGTGGATACTTTTTCCTCGCGGCTTTCCTCGGGTTTTGCCCTGCACGTTTTCCCTTTGTTTGTTCTCAGAGCGCATTGACACCGTGCCGTGGGCGTAGGGCGTCCCTGATCTCGCCAACGATGCCGCTGATGCTGCTGCTGCTGTAGGTGTTTCATTTTCATGTTTCTTACACTGACAATAGAGTGGTGTAAATTTCAGGGCCGAGCCGAGGACGTAAATCGCGCCCCGTTTGCTGTTTGCGCTCCACGCACTCCCGATGTGGAGGGCGAATGGAAACAGCGTCATTCGGCGTGGTTGCTGACTAGGCTCGGCTTCTGCAGCGTGCACCACTTCAGCATCGTGGAGTAATAGGGGGAAAAAAACCCTGTGTTTTGGTCATGGAACCTGCGGAATGTCTCGCTCACTTGCTGGAGTATGACGAAAATTCATTTGCATTTTTGTTACTTCCGTTGGTTTTGTGTGTGTCGCTTTGATACTGGGTTGTTCCATAAGTTTTTCGATTCAATAACAGAAGGCCTTAGTACGGCTCTGCTCGTTCTAATAATCTATATAAACAATAATCTATAGAAAGTCGTGTTAGTTACACTATTTATAACTCAAGAACTATTTACTATTACTATCACTATTTATAACTCAAGAATGACGGAACTGATTTGGCTGAAAATTGGCTGAAGATGTAGCTTACAACCAGGAGACGTACCAGGATACTTTATACTCCGTCCGTCACTTTAAAACGTGGAATAACAAAAACTATCGTGGTATAACAAAGATTGTCGTTTTCATAACTGTGAAAATTGAATTATAAATTTTGTAAGAAATCAATAATCGTCAGTAATTTATATTCGCTTTTAACCATCTCAGCAACGTCAGCGACGTCGTGATCCGCAAACTGTCAAGGACAATCGGCTGGAATCAGACAGCGCTCCCCTCGCAGGACATCATCACGTAGGGCAAAACGCCGGAAACGGCCTCAGGGTTGCTGAGCGCGATCGCCCGTGATATCTTCAAGGTGGACATCAATTGGGGCTAGGAAGTGTTGCAGGAGGATGCGGCCACCGCAGGAGGATATCACTTTTACGGGCCGCTGTCCATGGAGGTGGCCAGTTGGGTGATAGTGACTATTGTAGTGTTTCTCCTTAAGACACTCGGCTTATATTTCTCTTAAAACCGCAAAAGCCGTCATTAAAATTTTCTTTATTTCCGCTGGAAGTGGAAAGATATTGACCACCGAAAGAAATGGGGGAGGAAAGTAAGGTAAGACTCGTAGCAATGCACGAAAGAGAATCAGTTTCCGTCGGAAGCTGTCTTGGCGGTTCAGTGTCTTGGCGGTTTCCATAACACGGTACCAACGTGTTGCTATTTTTTTTTAATCGAAAAAATCCTCTCCAAAAATTCGTCAAAACTTCGCCGTCCAAATAATACTGAAATATTGCAAAAAAATATTGTTTTACCGTACATGCAATATTATTACGAATTTTTTCCACCGGAACTTGAGACTATACTAAATAATAAAGTGAACCATCAAATTGTGTTCTTAACGAAGCGCAAAACTTATTAAACAGCCTGGTAAGAAACGTATTTTGCAGCACCACCGGCAAGGCTCGTACATTAAGACGTCAGACGGTCAGCAGCCGCATTGTATGATGAATAATATTTCTGTGTGTTATAAGGCCTTCTGAAGTTTATTGTAATAAACGCGGACCAAATTCAACATAACAAGAAGGTCGTTACGCGCTTAATTAGATCGGCAAACACATGTAGACCACAGACGAACAGATGCGGTAGATACAATTGTGTTGAAATATAAAAAGGTACAGGCGAAAAGCTTGTTTTTAAGAAATGATTCTTCTGCAGATTATATTTTCATGGTTGGTGTTTCCTCACAGTTGCTCATCGTTATTTGCATCACCGATGTTTCGCCCTCCTAACCATACGCCACGGCCACATAGTAATTCAAAGATTTTCCTCTTCCTGTTGGCAGTTGGCATCAAAAAGCAAAAATACCGCGCCGTATCTTACTTCTTAATCATCATCAGGCTCGCGGATTGCAGATCGTCCACTGACTACACACTGTTGTGCCCGGCTCGTGGCGCAAAGGGCGCCAACCTCCTTGAGACCGACGGTGGAGGTGTAACAGTGCTGGAGTAACATTCGACCTAGGCATCTGATGGAGATGACGACAACCTGTCTTTCGCGTCGGAGATAAAAAAAACCAGAAATTATGCAAACTTCGTATTAAAGTCAAACCCTTTTAACCACAAGGCGACGCGGCTAGAATGCGCGATGCGAACGATGTTTACGTGTGTAACGATGATGGTGTGAACTGCATAGACTTTCTCTATCTTACTTAGCGGCCACACTACATACACACGTCTAACGTCTCAGGTACGGATCCGGGAGCGAGAGAATGTGAATGAATGACGGTCGAGCAGAAACGAAGCGGAGTCGGAAAAGAGCACTAGAATCAGAGTCGGAAACAGAAGCGCTCTTCTGTGGTGCCTCGCCGGGAGCGCTAGGCACCAACATTTCCTGACGATTTTTTCTTCTATGTTGCATTTCGTCCCGAAATTCGTCTGGAAGAAAGGCTGGATGGCTGGCCGGCTGGCTGGGGTGCATAAAAGTGCGCCAGCATCCTCTGTAGAGCAGCGTCAGTTCTTTTCATTTTCATTATCCCCTCCCAGGATGAATGTGTTTCTCAAGTTATGCATTTTTTTGCTGGATTTTCACTCCCGGTGTGCGCCGTTAATACTTGTGCATTCGTATTCGTATGAGTTTTGTTTTGTTTTTTGCTGTTCCGTCGGTACTTTTAATTCCACAAGCCGAACACGGGACCGGGGCCATCCACAGTACGCTGCAATTATGCGACTCTTTATTGGGGGAGGAATTTCACGGTGTGGTGTGCTGCTGCTGGCAGGGATCCGCTCAAAGGCTCTTGGCGCAGTTGGGCCGTGGTGGGCCCGGGACGATGGCTTTGTTTTGTTTTACTTTTCAAGTGCAGCGAATTCATCATTTTCGAGGGTTTTTGTATTGATTTTTTGGTCCCCGGGATTTTACGGCACCCGGCATGATTTCCAGCGCCCCCGGGATGGAAGGATTATGTGCAAGATGTAGAAATATGGGTCGATAGGGGCTTATGCGGCAGGCGTTATGGCTCGGTGTAAATAGGGCCAAACACCGGGACCGGTCACTATGCTAATAAGCCACAGGACTAATTTCGAGTTATTTTGGGATGACGAATTCTTTTCTCTCGTTGCTTTGCTACTAAAATGATTCATGTTCCATGTTTTACTAGCCAAACAAAACTTTATACAAATATTTTGTTAACAACCTGTGTCTAAACTGTAAGTTTTCACTTCCATTTTGGTTTATTAAAACATTTTGTACATATTTTACCGGCGACTCGATAAAGGCCCCCGCCGAGCTGTGTCGCAACAATATTGTTGATAATGATAAATATCTCTTAATGACAAAAATTATACAACTTCTTCCTATCCCTTTTCGCCGAACAGGGCAGGGCTTATCGCTTCCCTGTGGTGCACTTTTCGCTTCGCTCTGCCACCGGGAAAGCATGCAAATAAGCGGTTGGCGACGGTGGCGGAGTGAGTGAGACAGCGGAACGCGATTACGCTTTTTAACGACGAAAACTCCACCGCGCAGCGAAACTTTTCGCTGATCACGCTGTCCTTTCTCCCTTGTTCCGGTTCCGTTGGCCCGTCAGCCAAACGATGCATCGATGCACATCGAAGTGAGTGCAAAAAGCGAAAAAAGAAAAACAGTAGACCGGCAAGGATAACACACCTCCGGGTGAGGAGCAGGAGTGCGGACCCAGCGAGCGGACGTAACGAAGAGACGGCAGCGAGAGATTCCAAGTGAAAGCACAAAAATCAATTTGACAAGGGAAATTGCATTTTATCCCGACGCAGGCTGGGCCGCAGGCGGCAGGGCAGCAGCGGCAGCAGATCCTGAGCGGGCGGATGCGACGAGGTCGGCGACAACGTCAACGATGACGCGACAAATTGAATTTGACAGAAACGGAGACGGCGAAGATGCGATGCTTATTTTCGCAGCGTGTCTAGGATTCCTCATCCGGTGCCTCCGGTGTTGCCTTCGGAACCTCAGCTATAGCTGGATTAAAGAGGTAGCGGCGCGGCGTGTTTACAAGATACGCTTGATGTAGAGGCTGAGATTCCAGTTCCGCTTTGCTGTTTTGCAATGCGACAACATTCTTGCTATTTAGATCAAAATGCATGGGTTCACTGTTGGGACTCAGAATGTTGTATCATAACCGTAATGACGACTGCCACCACGAGTGATAGCCGCTGGTGCCAGCTACCATACATGATCTCTGGTCTAAGCCTTACACAAAGTAATGCTTCAGAGTAGAACCGTGAGTTGTGAGAATTCGTTTCAGTTGGTTAGCTTTTCCTGTTAGCCATTTTGGCTATTTTTTGGGCGCATTATAGTCCTCGCTGTCGCTGTTGAGCGGAAGTCTTCCATCATCTGTGGTGCATTTGCACACTGCATCTCCGACCACACAATGCGCGGCACAGTACACTGCAAAAACGTCACCAGTAAAGGATAATGTTTCGGTATCTTTTCTATGGGAAAATCCAAAAGAAAAACATAAAATAGTTATGTGGTTTTATAAATAATTTACAAAAATTACAACTAATAAATTATCCACACAAAAAACTAAGTTCACAAACAATGAAGAGAATATATAGAAATAAATGAAGAGAGAGATGAAAAAACGACCGAACGAATGAAACAAAACGAGAAAGTTAGTAGTTTTTGCGCGTTTTTTTACGTACATCATGTGCTGAATATCTGAATCGCTGAAAACACACTGTTCGGTATATTGTATACTATCGCCGTTACAATTTGAATTTGACGTGCGGCGGAGGCTGCGGAGGCGGAGGCTGCGGAGGCGGTCGCAGCGGTTCTGGCGGCGGCGACGGCTCTTGGGCCGGCGGCAGCTGGCTCGGTGGCGGCTGCGGCGGCGGCAGCTGGCTCGTTGGCGGCTGCGGCGGCGGCGGCTGGCTCGTTGGCGGCTGCGGCGGCGGCAGATGCGGCAGCGGCTGCGCTGGTTGTGGCAGCGGCGCTGTTTGTTGCGCCGGCGACAGTTGTGGCAGTGGCGCCGGCGGCGTCGGAGGTTGTAGCGGCGGCGGCTGTGGCAGCGGCGCTGTTTGTTGCGCCGGCGGCGGTTGCGGCGGCGGCAGCTGGCTCGGTGGCGGCTGCGGCGGCGGCAGATGCGGCAGCGGCTGCGCTGGTTGTGGCAGCGGCGCTGTTTGTTGCGCCGGCGACAGTTGTGGCAGTGGCGCCGGCGGCGTCGGAGGTTGTAGCGGCGGCGGCTGTGGCAGCTGGCTCGGTGGCGGCTGCGGTGGCGGCATCTGGCTCGGTGGCGGCTGCGGCGGCGGCAGATGCGGCAGCGGCTGCGCTGGTTGTGGCAGCGGCGCTGTTTGTTGCGCCGGCGACAGTTGTGGCAGTGGCGCCGGCGGCGTCGGAGGTTGTAGCGGCGGCGGCTGTGGCAGCGGCGGCTGCGCTGGTTGTGGCGGCGGCGCTGTTTGTTGCGCCGGCGACAGTTGCGGCAGTGGCGCCGGCGGCGTCGGAGGTTGTAGCGGCGGCGGCTGTGGCGGCGCCCTATGTGGCGGCGCCCTATGTGGCGGCGGCGGCTGCGCTGTTTGTTGCGCCGGCGGCGGCAGTGGCAGCGGCAGTGGCGGCGGCAGTGGCGTTTCACTGACACGGCGCAGTGTAGCGGTTGCAGCCTGCTGACTGGTCGGGACGGGCATCGGTTTCACGTTGGCTGTTCGGGGACTTTCGTTCGCCACCTTCTCCGAGGTGGCTGCCCCGAGGCCGGCGCTGGTTGTGGGCTTGGCCTGGCATGTCATCAGCTGATGCAGCTGATTGGTAAGCTGTGCATTTGCTCGGCCGAGCCTACCGATCGTCTCTTTGGCGTCGCGTTCCGCGTCGGCAATCTTCTTATCATAGCTTGCCAACAGCGCTTCGTGCTGTGCCTGGAGGAGCTCATTCTCCTTGCGCAGCCGATACATTTCTTCCTCCACCTCGCCCACTATTTCTTCATGCACCGCGGCCAGTTGCTGAATGTACCTCCGACTTTGCAGTTGCACGTTGGAGTGCTTCTGCTCCGCCTGCAGGAGCGGCTCGTGCAGCGCATTATTTTTGCTGCGCGTGTCGCGTAGCTCCCCGCTTTGCTTATCTAGTTTCTCGAGCGCTTCGCGCAGTTCGAGTTGTCTCTGTACGGGTGACACGCGGCGCGCCCGTCTACTTAGTTCCTCCCGCTCGGGGGAGGCTTTGTGCCTCAACGGCTTCGTCGATTTGGCGCGCCCTTCTGTTCGGCATCCCTCACACCGCCACGAGTTAAACCACACCGAGTCGTCATATTTCACGCACCCGATGTGGAACGAGTGTTTGCACCGTTCGCACGTAGCGTACTCGTGGAAGTCGAAGGCACCCTTGCACGAACTGCACGCTGTGGCGTTCATTTTCGCTTCCCTGCGGGCAGGAACACACCCGCGGGATCGACGCGGCAGATAAGTCACTTAGTATTATCCGAATTTTTCGTTAATTCGGTAACGAAAGGCTTAATACACATACCACTACAATCGCTGCGATTCGCTACTTGCGTCCTTGAACCCGTTGGTGGCAGCTTGTCCATCGCAGACTGTCCACAATCACACGCAGGCCGGAACACACAAGCGCGCCGAATCGGAGCGGCAGTTTTGTCTCTGTATTAACTATACACTTTCTGCGGACCGCTGCAATCGTTGCGATTCTGTCTGGCGATGTCCATTTTGTCGGTGGCAGCTTCATCACTCCGAACCGGCCGCAATCACTCCAAAGCAGGAACACACACCCGCGGAATCGGAACGGCAGATTGGTCCTTTCCTCTCACTTTCACTACCATCGCTGCCGTTCGGTGCTCGTTCTTGGCGATCCTCTGCGTGGCAGCTTCATCTACGCGGATCGGCCACTATCACTCACAGGAGGGATGCACACACTCGCACACGGAATCGGAGCGGCAGTCGGAAGCGAATGATTTGATTCCGTAATAAGGGAATCTTTTATTATCCGAAGTTGGGTTCGGACAAACGATTTTATAGTACGTAACAAGTAATTTTTACATACGGCACTTTTTTATACCCAGACCACTACAATCGCTCCGATTGGCTCCTTGCGTCCTTGAACCCGTCGGTGGCAGCTTCGTCCATCCAAGACCGGCCACAATCACATGCAGGGCGGAACACACAAGCGCGCCGAATCAGAGCGGCAGATTCGTCTTTCTGTCTCACACTCTCCAGACCGCTGCAATCGCTGCGCGATCCTCTCTGGCGTCGTCCATCCTGTCGGTGGCAGCTTCATCCGTCCAGATCGGCCACAATCACTCCGAGGCTGGGACGCACACCCGCTGAATCGGAGCGGCAGTTCGTCTCTTCCTTAATTCCGCACTTTCACTACGATCGCTGCCGTTCGGCGCTGGTTCACGATCCCCTGGGTGGCGGCTTTCATCTCTCTCTTCATCAGCGGATCGGCCACTATCACTCACAAGAGGATACGCACACAGCGCACTCGGAATCGGGGCGGTAGTCGAAAGCGAAATTTTTAATTCCGTAATGGCGGAATTTTTAACTTCCGAATTTGTTAGTTCGGAACGTAATTTTTACTATGGCCACCTTTTCCCTATGACCTTCTTAATTACGCACTCTCACTCCCTTCGCTGCGATTCACTCCTTGCTCTTGGCGATCCCCTGAGTCGCGACTTCATCTACGCGGATCGGCCACTATCACGGATGCACACACACGCACACGGAATCGAAGCGGTAGTCGGGAGCGAGAGATGTTTGATTCCGTAATGACGGAATTTTTAGCTTCCGAATTTGTTAATTCGGATAGACACACAGTAATTTTTTAATACCCGAATTTGTTAATTCGGGTAACGGAGTTTTTGTTTTAGTAGCCGAATTTGTTAATTCGGGCGCCAGGAATTTTTTAATATTGGATTCTTTCGGGTTCGCGAAATGAATTATTCACCACGTTTTTTAACGCGTTATATTCGGTTACTTTTTCACTTTATTAAGCGGTAACTTTACTCGAACGGAAGCGGTTAAAAAATTCCGTGACTTCTCGCGATCGCTGTTGAATCCAGAAAGACCGCTCGTTGCTGGCACTTAGGCGCTTCTCCCAGCCGATTTCTCGCGCGCAGGCCGATCGGGCAAGGACATTCACCCGGTCGGCCTGGTGGTGTTAGTATCGGCGTTCAAAGCGAGATCGCTCTCCCGTGGCCAGTAGCGCAGTCGTTGCGACAGTTAAGCGGGCAGATCGATATTCTCGCCGCTTAACTGACAATAATACATAAGCTTTTTTCGTTATTTTAAGGTTTTTAAACGCCTGAGCTTTGCAATTTGAATGACACTAAAATCTTTTAATGCCCAGTCTAAACGCCTGGATTATGCAATCTGTATTGCACCAAAATGTTTCAATGGATAATGCCCTGCAAATGCGTAAATATTCTGCAACCAGAGACCAGGCGCCTCCTTTTATACCAAGTTTGTATCATCATTTTTTTTCTTCAAATTAGAAATTTGTAAAACTTCATGTCGGAATCTGCAAATAAAACTTACAGGAAATATTTAAAATGGTCTAAACTTTAATTGTAATGTCTCGGTTAGGATGTACAACGCTCTAAATTTTTTTGCTGCATTACCAAAGTTGAAAAACTGTATTTTTTCGTAGTTTTCTATACAAATTCCGTTATACCGTTGCAGAACTGTGCTAACGATCGCGTTAAAGTAGCTGATAAAAGTTGGTTTTAAAGAGGCATTTTTATCACTCTTTCGACTTTGACAGATGAATTCTCGGAATCTGGGCAACATGGAAGGCTAAAAATTCGGATTTGTTATAGATAACTTATCTGTTTTAGGCTAATATAACTAAAACCGTCAGTTTTTAAGTTGACTTATGACCGCCTTTTCACCATAGTGCGGTGTCTACACTGACTGGTACGGGTTTGAGTCTCAACAGAACGCCAATAGACAACAGCCAACAGAGTCAGCAAAGTCACCGTCATTGATGTTAAAATTCTAATGATAAAGTAAAATTAGAATCGAATTTTGTTATATTTAATATATTCTTTTCGAAATCCATTAAAATTTTCGTTTTTAGCTACATATTTTTTCAATTTTATTGTTGTACATATCACTATTCCATCACTGAAAATTTAAAATTAGAATCATAAACTTTCCTTACCTTTCGATTGTACACATAATATTAAAGTTTCATTATTTTTTTCAAACAACATTTCAGTTTACTGTTTATTTGATTGGTAACCGGGAAAAACACTGAAAGCATTAGGAAAAAACATAGTTTTCTTAGTGTACATTTGTGTTCTGTGAGCGTTCAAACGAATGGCTTCTCGATGTGGGAAGATTATTCTCTCAAAATTTCGGAAACTAACCATAAACTGTTGGCTGAGCTCATCTCGGTCTAAATCATCCCGATCATCAAACTAACCGCTAGTGTACATTGTTACAATCGCTGAGCATAATGTAGGACTTATCCAAGCATCCATTCATTTTCATGTCGTAAATAATGCACGATCCTATTGCATAAAGTATGCTTCGCTTACGCTAATGTTCTACAAATTCATAATCTTCTTCCTCAATGGTTCAACAGTTAGGTGTCGGTCAATTGACATTAAACATTAAACCAAATCATGCCCAACGATACTCTTCCTTCGTTCTGTGAGCTTAGACATCTTGCGCTTTCAAATATTTTCGTTTTCAATCGGAATGAAATTAAAAATTTACCATTGGTACTTAGACATTACGGTCATATTTTAATTACTTTTGTAATTTATGTTTCCAAACCAGCCAAAAGAAAGCAATGTTATGCCGCTAGAACGCTAGCGAGTTTGCCAATCGCATTTGAGAGCCACTTTATAATAATGATAATAATAATCCCGAAAGGTATAATTCACGGCAGAAAGATGCCTCTTCCGTAATCTTGGTGTCTTTATCTCTTGAAACCCTTCGCAAAGTGAAACAGTTTCTTTTGTAACACCCGGCTAACAATGTTCAACTTTTGTAGAATTATTTTAGTTTGGTGTTAACAATAATTAGTCGTCAATAAAATGTATAAATAATTTACATCTCTAACCATACAAAGCAAGCTTTCAAACGGTTGAATGGCAATGAACACGATCCTTTCCATAATCGTCTCTTCAAGTGCTGGTTTTGCATTCGCTAAACTTTCCGCTTGCGGAACCTTGCGTGAAAATCGATACGTACGTCCGTGTGCAGCAAAGCTTCTCGCAGCCCTGAAAAAGTTGACTAGCCGGATGCGGATCTTGGAGCAATTAAAACTTGCTCCTATCCACCTACCCTACGCTATCCTATCCTGTCCGTATGCCGACGGAAAGGCGTACCTGAAACCTAACCGAGTCCCCGTGTGTTCATGTGGCTTCAACTTTTCGCACCTAACTTGCTCGTACCACATAATCGTGCTCTAAGCACTCGGGCCCGGCCGTTGCGTTGGATCTGAAACATGCTGTTGCTATTAAAAATACGTTGCTTACCGTGCGTTGCTACTTCCGCAGCCCAAAAGAACAGTTCTGACCCGAAATAAATTCGCCAGCGCCTTGGAAGAGTGTTTCCCAACTTCCTTCTGTCCGATATCACAATGCCTCGAACCAAGGAACGAGTGGTCCCGTAGTTAACGCTTCCCGGGAATCTAGGTTGCTTCCGAAGCTTCTGAAGTGTTTGCTTTGGCACAAAATTAATATTTTTCCCTCATTTGCCATGCTAGGCGACGTTTTATTTTAGGCACTCGAACACAGGCACTCGAAATAGTCACTTATAATCTTGCACCGGGCCAACGATTCTGGTTGATTAATCCTGAACACAATGTAAAGTAGGAAAAAGCAGTCAACGATTTAAATGTCATTTTGCCTGCAAGTGCCTACTTAACATCCGCCAGGGGGAATGCTCTCACGCACAGAGCTGTTTGATGTCCGCAGCGATCGTCCCAACTGATGAACTGCAAGTTGGCTGTGCGATCGTTATATACCCGAAAAGCGCCGCATCCAAGACTACCCGGGACATTTCGAAGGGCCAGCCTAATCGGCAGGTAATCGGAAAAGCAAATAACCGTTTGCTGCGGACTTTGTGAGTCACTCGGAAGAGAAAGTAAGCAACAAATTTGGCTTATCAGTCTATTTACCACCGATTGTCGCGCGCCGATAGATCAGTGAGCTTGCTCAGCGTCATGTTGCAGCATGTCTTGAGCTATGACTATGACCCAGCATCTTCGTCCTTATCGCCAAAGCCAAGCGACAAGAACGTTAGTCAGCGACCCGCTTGGACGAACCCATGTCTGCATAGAATCGTGCGTTTTCACTTTCGGGGCGAGACCAAATATTATTTACAACCAATAAATTATCATGCCACGTTCAGCATGCGGCTAAGAGTTAAGAGAAAAACGCGCAAATCGCATAAAGAATTCATTGTAGCACATCACGGAACGGAACTGCCGGAGTGGATGGAATTTTTCATTCGGTTTCCTATTTTTTGTGCCGCCGCCATTCGCCCACGGCGGGGCTTCCTGGGAGTTTTCCATGTTGGCGCTTTGGCCACGGCTGTTTGTTTTGTGTGACCATTGTTTTTCCTCGCTTCGTCGGTTTACTCTCCGCAGGGATCAAGAATGTAGTGTGTTTTCAGCGATTCAGATATTCAGCACATGATCTACAAAAAAAAACGCGCAAAAACTACTAACTTTCTCTTTTTGTTTCATTCGTTCGGTCGTTTTCCATCTCTCTCTTCATTTATTTCTATATATTCTCTCCATTGTTTGTGAATTTTGTTTTTTTGTGAATTATTTATTAGATGTAATTTTTGTAAATAATTTATTTATAAAACCACATAACTATTGGAAGTTTTTATTTTGAAATTTCCCATAGAAAAGACATCGAAACATTATTCTTTACTGGTGACGTTTTTGCAGTGTACTGTGTTCTTCACGCATTGTGTGGTCGGAGATGCAGTGTGCAAATGCACCACAGATGATGGAAGACTTCCGTTCAACAGCGACAGCGAGGACTATAATGCGCCCAAAAAATAGCCAAAATGGCTAACAGGAAAAGCTAACCAACTGAAACGAATTCTCACAACTCACGGTTCTACTTTGAAGCATTACTTTGTGTAAGGCTTAGACCAGAGATCATGTATGGTAGCTGGCACCGGCGGCTTTCACTCGTGGTGGCAGTCGTCATTACGGTTATGATACAACATTCTGAGTCCCAACAGTGAACCCATGCATTTTGATCTAAATAGCAAGAATGTTGTCGCATTGCAAAACAGCAAAGCGGAACTGGAATCTCAGCCTCTACATCAAGCGTATCTTGTAAACACGCCGCGCCGCTACCTCTTTAATCCAGCTATGGCTGAGGTTCCGAAGGCAACACCGGAGGCACCGGATGAGGAATCCTAGACACGCTGCGAAAATAAGCATCGCATCTTCGCCGTCTCCGTTTCTGTCAAATTCAATTTGTCGCGTCATCGTTGACGTTGTCGCCGACCTCGTCGCATCCGCCCGCTCAGGATCTGCTGCCGCTGCTGCCCTGCCGCCCAGCCCAGCCTGCGTCGGGATAAAATGCAATTTCCCTTGTCAAATTGATTTTTGTGCTTTCACTTGGAATCTCTCGCCGCCGTCTCTTCGTTACGTCCGCTCGCTGGGTCCGCGTTCCTGCTCCTCACCCGGAGGTGTGTTATCCTTGCCGGTCTACTGTTTTTCTTTTTTCGCTTTTTGCACTCACTTCGATGTGCATCGATGCATCGTTTGGCTGACGGGCCAACGGAACCGGAACAAGGGAGAAAGGACAGCGTGATCAGCGAAAAGTTTCGCTGCGCGGTGGAGTTTTCGTCGTTAAAAAGCGTAATCGCGTTCCGCTGTCTCACTCACTCCGCCACCACCGTCGCCGACCGCTTATTTGCATGCTTTCCCGATGGTGGAGCGAAGCGAAAAGTGCACCACAGGGAAGCGATAAGCCCTGCCCTGTTCGGCGAAAAGGGATAGGAAGAAGTTGTATAATTTTTGTCATTAAGAGATATTTATCATTATCAACAATATTGTTGCGACACAGCTCGGCGGGGGTCTTTATCGCGTCGCCGGTAAAATATGTACAAAATGTTTTAATAAACCAAAATGGAAGTGAAAACTTACAGTTTAGATACAGGTTGTTAACAAAATATTTGTATAAAGTTTTATTTGGCTAGTAAAACATGCAACATGAATCATTTTAGTCGCAAAGCAACGAGAGAAAAGAATTCGTCATCCCAAAATAACTCGAAATTTGTCCTGTGGCTTATTAGCATAGTGACCGGTCCCGGTGTTTGGCCCTATTTACACCGCGCCATAACGCCTGCCGCATAAGCCCCTATCGACCCATATTTCTACATCTTGCACGTAATCCTTCCATCCCGGGGGCGCTGGAAATCATGCCGGGTGCCGTAAAATCCCGGGGACCAAAAAATCAATACAAAAACCCTCGAAAATGATGAATTCGCTGCACTTGAAAAGTGTAAAACAAAACAAAGCCATCGTCCCGGGCCCAGCACGGCCCAACTGCGCCAAGAGCCTTTGAGCGGATCCCTGCCAGCAGCAGCACACCGCACCGTGAAATTCCTCCCCCAATAAAGGGTCGCATAAATGCAGCGTACTGTGGATGGCCCCGGTCCCGTGTTCGGCTTGTGGAATTAAAAGTACCGACGGAACAGCAAAAAACAAAACAAAACTCATACGAATACGAATGCACAAGTATTAACGGCGCACACCGGGAGTGGAAATCCAGCAAAAAAAATGCATAACTTGAGAAACACATTCATCCTGGGAGGGGATAATGAAAATGAAAAGAACTGACGCTGCTCTACAGAGGATGCTGGCGCACTTTTATGCGCCCCAGCCAGCCGGCCAGCCATCCAGCCTTTCTTCCAGACGAATTTCGGGACGAAATGCAACATAGAAGAAAAAATCGTCAGGAAATGTTGGTGCCTAGCGCTCCCGGCGAGGCACCGCAGAAGAGCGCTTCTGTTTCCGACTCTGATTCTAGTGCCCTTTTCCGACTCCGCTTCGTTTCTGCTCGACCGTCATTCATTCACATTCTCTCGCTCCCGGATCCTTACCTGAGACGTTAGGCGCGTATTTAGTGTGGCCGCTAAGTAAGAAAGTCTATACAGTTCACACCATCATCGTTACACACGTAAACAACGTTCGCATCGCGCATTCTAGCCGCGTCGCTTTGTGGTTAAAAGGGTTTGACTTTAATACGAAGTTTGCATAATTTCTGTTTTTTTTTATCTCTGACGCGAAAGACAGGTTGTCGTCATCTCCACCAGATGCCGAGGTCGAATGTTACTCCAGCACTGTTACACCTCCACCGTCGGTATCAAGGAGGTTGGCGAGCCGGGCACAACAGCGTGGAGTCAGTGGACGATCTGCAATCCGCGAGCCTGATGATGATTAAGAAGTAAGATACGGCGCGGTATTTTTGCTTTTTTATGCCAACTACCAACAGGAAGAGGAAAATCTTTGAATTACTATGTGGCCGTGGCGTACGGTTGGGGAGGGCGAAACATCGGTGATGCAAATAACGATGAGCAACTGTGAGGAAACACTAACCATGAAAATATAATCTGCCGAAGAATCATTTCTTAAAAACAAGCTTGTCGCCTGCATATATTTCAACACAATTGTATCTACCGCATCTGTTCGTCTGTGGTCTACATGTGTTTGCAGATCTAATTAAGCGCGTAACGACCTTCTTGTTATGTTGAATTTGGCCCGCGTTTATTACAATAAACTTCAGAAGGCCTTATAACACACAGAAATATTATTCATCATACAATTCGGTTGCTGACCGTCTGACGTCTTAATGTACGAGCCTTGTCGGTGGTACTCCAAAATACGTTTCTTACCAGGCTGCTTAATAAGTTTTGCGCTTCGTTAAGAACACAATTTGATGGTTGGGAATATTGCATGATACGGTGAAATAATTTTTTTTTACGATATTTCTACCATAATACTAGGCTGCTCATTAAATTCGGAGCCTCGATAACAGAGGGCTACGATACGATAACTGCTACGAGTCTAATTTTTTTTTGTCGTATTGGTACACTATCCAAATGAACGTATGGAAAGTTTCATTTCAATCGGTCACTTACTTTTTTTTTACAAGCCTTTTAGTATCGACAGTATTTTTGTCACGTCACAGTATTCTTCCAAAAATAAAAACTAAATCACTGCACATACTTGATTTTTTCCATTGTAAAAAATACTGTGACATGTCGATACTAAATGGCTTGTGAAAAAAAAATTAAGCGACCGATTGAAATGAAACTTCACATACGTTCATTTGAAGAGTGTACCAATATCACCAAACAAAATCAGGCTCGTAGCAGCGCTCTTTCTTGTCGAGGCTCCGAATTTAATGAGCAGCCTAGTAATGCCATAATAATACTTTATTACTTGCCAAATATTTGGTGCAATTTTCCGATGCATGTCTAAGTTCTACACAACATTGTATGCAAGTTTTTGAAACCAAAACTTGCGTACAATGTAGCGTGCAACATTGCATGCAAGTCACTGGTGCTACCTACCAGTTGCTCCTGTTCCCCTATTGTTTTTGTGGCTCCAGAAAACTGAATTATTTCAAGTGGCAGGGGCAGCAAATTTTTTGACGAATTTTTGGAGAAGATTTTTTCGATTAAAAAAAATAACCACATCCTGGTACCGTGTTATGGAAACCGACAAGACACTGAAATGACTAAAAAGTGGCGCAGCATGCGAAAACCTCGGCGTCAGGTCGAGAAGGAAAGCGCGAGTAGCTTTTCCCCAAGCGTTTTCCCTGAAGCTTCCTACGGAAACTGATTCTCTTTCGTGCATTGCTACGAGTCTTACCTTACTTTCCTCCCCCATTTGTTTCGGTGGTCAATTTCTTTCCACTTCCAGCGTGAATAAAGAAAATTCTAAGGAACGGGTTTTCCGGGTTTAAGAGAAATACAAGCTGAGTGTCTTAAGGAGAAACACTACAATAGTCACTATCACACAACTGGCCACCTCCATGGACAGCGGCCCGTAAAGGTGATATCCTCCTGCGGTGGCCGCATTCTCCTGCAACACTACCTAGCCCCAAGTGATGTCCACCTTGAAGATATCACGGTCGATCGCGCTCAGCAACCCCGAGGCCGTTTGCGGCGTTTTGCCCTGCGTGACGATGTCCTGCGAGGGGAGCGCCGTCTAATTCCAGCCGATCGTGCTCGACAGCTTGCGGATCACGGCGCCGTTGACGTTGATGAGATGATTAAAAGAGAATATAAATCTATATATATAAAAATGGTTGTTTGTCTGTCTGTCTGTCTGTCTGTACCGCATTTTCTCCAAAACTACTGAACCAATCCGCCTGAAATTTTGCACAGCGTAGTTTTGTGACCCCGGATTGTGAATAGGAAAGTTTGACCCTCCCACGCCTCCGGGGAGGGGGGGCTCCCATACAAACGTAACGTACCGTAATGCCCATACGTTACGTCCAAACGTTTCAAACAAATCGAACCAAACTCGGCAGGCGGGAGTTTTGGGGAAGGGGAAATGTTCTGGTGAATGTTTGAAACCCCTCCCCTCTTTACAAAGACCCTTTTTGTAAAGAGGGGAGGGGTTTAAAGGGAGAGGGGCATTAACCCATACAAAATCTGGGTTAATGTCAGCAAAGCTCGGATAATTTTCAAGCAATTACAGCCAAACTCAGGTGGTGCGAGTTTTGACATGTATCCAACGGGAAGCGAAAACGGAAGATGATCGGATACGTCACCGGGAAACGGAGGAGTAACGGGAGGCGGGAAGGAAAATTGAACGAATACGTCACCGGGAAGCCCGATCGTTTGAAAAGTATGAGTAACGGGAAGCGAAAAGCGAAGCTGTTCGGATACCCCACCAAGAAGTCCTCTAAAACGCCTCCCAATCGAGAAATAAGGATGAAATGAGGCGCAGCGACGCGTGCCGGGATCTGCTAGTTACTGATAATTATTGATTTCGTACCAAATTTATAATTCAATTTTCACAGTTATGAAAACGACAGACTTTATTATACCACGATAGTTTTGGTTATTCCACGTTTTAAAGTGACGGACGGAATATAAAGTATCCTGGTACGTCTCCTGGTTCTAAGCTACATCTCCAGCCAACTTTCAGCCAAATCGGTTCAGCCTTTCTTGAGTTATAAATAGTGTAACTAACACGACTTTCTTTTATTTTTAAAGGTTTTTAGATCGGGCAGAGCCGTTCTGTCATTGAATCGAAAAACTTATTGAACAACCCAGTACGTAAGCGACACACACAAAACCAACGGAAGTAACAAAAATGCAAATGAATTTTCGTCATACTCCAGCAAGTGAGCGAGACATTCCGCAGGTTCCATGACCAAAACACAGGTTTTTTTTCCCCCTATTACTCCACGATGCTGAAGTGGTGCAGAAGCCGAGCCTAGTCAGCAACGACGCCGAATGACGCTGTTTCCATTCGCCCTCCACATCGGGAGTGCGTGGAGCGCAAACAGCAAACAGCAAACGGGGCGCGATTTACGTCCTCGGCTCGGCCCTGAAATTTACACCACTCTATTGTCAGTGCAAGAAACATGAAAATGAAACACCTACAGCAGCAGCATCAGCGGCATCGTTGGCGAGATCAGGGACGCCCTACGCCCACGGCACGGTGTCAATGCGCTCTGAGAACAAACAAAGGGAAAACGTGCCGGGCAAAACCCGAGGAAAGCCGCGAGGAAAAAGTATCCACATTTGCTGACGTTCTGTCAACGACATTGTGGAGGCAGCGCTGCTTGTTTTGCATTTTCCGTGGCCCTCGGTTTCCGTGCACTGGATAGGGTTCGCAGGGGCCGGCCAATACCAAAACGGCCCGACGCTACCCGACGACGCGCCGTGTACTTTAGCGTCGGGAAAGACTTCAAGTGCTCTTGAAAACACGAACCGCACCAAACCCAAATGATGGTGGCACCGACGACCACACGGCGGCTGCCGCGGTGGAGGTTCGGGCGGTTCGCCCTCTTCAGTCGGATAATGCGCCGTGGAGCGCTCTGTCGCAATTATAAGCAGGACCCGGGGGATCCGTTTGAGACGGCTGTCGATTGGAGGGGGCCTCGATCCGCCAACGGGCCAGTGGGCCGTCTGGCGAGACCACCACTTGGTACGTTACTTTCGATATTTAAAGACGTCTTGTGGAGGGATCCGGAAAGACCAACAATCGATGCGTTACCTTAACGTAAAGGCTTCGAAGATCTTCTCGCTGATTGATTCAAACGACTAATTTCATTAGATTAGCTGCTAAAACGCTGGAAAACTATGCGAATCGTAGACTTTCGTGACTTCTAACAGAGAGCTACGATGTACGGTTTGATTTAACAGTTTGGCGAGCGGTTAACAATCGTTTTGAATCGCCCTTAATAACTTATGGTTCCCTATGTTTGTGAAATAATTTAAATTAAAAAAATGTCCTACCTAACGATCGATGCCCTTCGTCGTTTGGAGCGTCCTCGGGTAAGCACAAGACCATTTACGCGGACCGTGACCGTTCGAAGAATGGCTGCAAACGGCGGATATGACCACCATTCATTTGAGCACTCGCCCACGTGTATTCTCGATGCAGATCCCGTTTTGTTGTACATGATGCAAACCGTAGAACGCCTCGAACGTGCACCATTCAGCAGACATACTTCAAAACGTGCATTTCCGCCTCTATAGGCGAGATTCTGCGCCGTGGCAGGTAGGCAAATACGGCATCCACA